>NC_088879.1:33577312-33808357 GCF_032884065.1 Artemia franciscana | reverse complement strand
AAGCCTTCTAACAGCACACAACTCACCTAAGCAGACTTTCAGTCTTTTGAAACTTTCAATGTTCAGAATTTTTTAAAAGCCTTTCAACACTACAAAACGCACCTAAGCAGACTTTCAGTCTTTCAAGACTTTTAAAATTCATAATTTTTTCTAAGCCTTCCAACAGCACAAAACTCACCTAAGCAGACTTTCAGTCTTTCAAAACTTTTAATATTCAGAGTTTTTTCTAAGCATTCCAACAGCGCACAACTCACCTAAGTTGACTTTCAGTCTTTCGAAACTTTTAACGTTCAGAATTTTTTCTAATCCTTCCAACAGCACACAACTCACTTATGCAGACTTATCGTCTTTCAAACATTTTGATATTCAGAAATTTTAAAAACTAGACCTTTCACATTTTTCTATCTTTTGACTCTATTCCACAAAAATCCATGATAATTATTTCAATACAAGAACATGCACTTATAATCTGTGAGATAAAAATTCTTACATTTTAATGTTCTGTGGCATTTCAGGGCAAAATTGTAGACTATATTTTTCCCTCAAAAATCCCCTCAGTCCTATTTTCTAACAATTTCCCTCCGTAAGATTCACGTCAAGGCCCCTTCCCTCGTTATGCACATGCAAACTGGTGATCTGCAGCCACATCCCAAGAATTTAGTAGTTGTTCAATTATAATTTTATGCAATGAAACCCCTTAGCAGTAAAACATCCATTTGAGTCAACTGATTTGCGTGTAGCTGAACCCTGTTCAACTCAACATGACCACATTCCCAACATAACCACTTTTCAACATAACCACATTTAACATAACTAAGTTCAACTCAACTCATTTTACTGAACCCTCGTTCCATTCAACTCCTGTTTAACCCAACCTATGTTTAAATTAATCCCTCCCTTTTTACTCAGCCCAATTCAATTCAACCCAATATACCTCAACCTCTGCGAAACTCACTATTGAACCATCTTGAACTCGAGTGCATTTAATTAAACCTTCATTCACCTCAATTCTTGTGTAGATCAACCCTCATTTATCTTGCTCCATTTTGCTCAACCCTCATCCGACTCAGCCCCCGTTTAGCTCAACCTTCAGCCAGCTCAACTCCCGTTTAATTTGACTTCATTTCAACCTTGTTAGAGTTCACCCCTATTTAACCCCATCGCTACAACCGCGAAGTTCAATCGTATTCTGGCCCTGAGTTTTGAAAATTTTGCTAATTTCTAATATATAAGAAAGAAGTACAAATTGTGTTTTTTAGAGGGGGCAGGGGGATGAGAAATAGTTTTGAATTAAAGCAGCATAAAAAAATACATAAGAATTAGCCCCGGAATAAAGACCATTTGATTCGAGTCAACTTATATCACTTCCAGAAAAACGGGCAGAACTACACTTATAGAAAATATAGGTTTGACACGAATGGGGTTGATTATAATGGAGGTTGGCAAAATGGTCCTGGGATGTACAAGGATTGAGTAAAATGAGGGTGGCATTGCAGGTGTGCTGAGTTGATTGGGGGTTGGGTTAAACGGGGATTGAGTTGCATAAGGGTTATATGTACGAGGATTAAGTTGAAAGATGGTTGAGTTAAACAGAGGTTGAGTTGCGCAAGTGTTGAGCTAATTTTAGTTGAGTTAGATGAGGGTTGAATTAGACAGGTTTAAGTTGAATGCGGGTTGATTTGTATGAGGGGTTTAGTTGAAAGGGGTTGATTTTGCATGGGGATTGACCTGATCGATGTTTGAATTGCAGAGGGAATGAGTTGAATGGGATAGAGTTCAATCAGGGTTGAGTTAAACAGGGGTTCCGTTAAAAGGAGATTGAGCTGCACGAGGACTCCATTAAATTGGTCCAGTTGCATGAGATTCTGCTAAACGGGAGTTCCGTTGCGTGGGAGCCAGGTAAACTTTCTGAGATCTAAGGACGACGCACTGGGTCACATCATCTCTCTTTACTTCAATACCAGCACCTTTAGAAAGGTTTTACTCAACAAAAATGACAAAGTTCTGGATAATGAACTTTTATTGAAGTAGAAAATGATTAGCGTTTAGTAAATTAAACTTTTAAGAATGAGTATGGTGTCTAAAATATACAATGGGAAAGTATTTCCCAACTACCATCTCTGCCTTTTTATTATTTCAAAGGCTTGGAAGATTTTATACATGACATCTTTTGGTCTTTGCCTATTCAAACTTTGACAAAAAATGTACTCTCATTTTATATTCATTTGGAAATTGTTACTAAATAAAAATTAATCAAAAAAAATTTACCTTCATTTTGGGCTCTCTATCTCTTTTTCGTTGACCATAGTTTTTTTGAAAAAGTAATTCTTAATATTTCAAAATAATCTTAAGCAAAACCAAAAGTTCTTTTTTCAAAATTTAAGACATTCGTTTACATAATTTTGCTAAAATTGTTAGGCAGGGGCTCTTCAGAAGAAAAAATCTGTCAGGTAGTATGGTAGTAAAAACTGTTAGGTAGGGGCTCTTCAGAAGAAAAAATCTCAGTAAAACAAAATTAGTACCGTCAGATTCCTTACTTAATACTCCTTATCAACATAATACTCGCTATTTTGACCATACACTCACCACTCCTGAAGAACCAATATATAGACCTAATAATATATATCTTAGTTGTCGTTTCCATAGTTGTTTCGTCGTAAAAAGAGCTGTGAGCTGTGGATAAGAAATATCATTTTAGTTCAGTTAAAATATAAATAACAATAGAATAAAAAATGATAACCTAATTAATATAAATAGGATATATAAGATAAAGTAGGAATTCATTATTTTAGTGTTTTCAGCAGAAGCCTAGAATTAGGGCTATTAAGAAGGGAACGTGTTAAGAAAACAAATGTTACTCCAGGATGTAAAGAAAAATTGTAGGTTACATATTTTGATTGCGCTTCCACTATACTTAACCGTCTCTCCCCAAATGTGCAAATATATAGCCTAAATTATGTGTTTCCCATGTATTTTGCCAAGCGTCAGACTTGTTTCGAACCGTGTACCTGTAAATTGAATCAACGCTTAAAAAAATCAGGAAATTGAAAATAGTTGGGAAAACATAACTTGGACTATACATTTTTATATTAGGGGGCCGGGGGTATATTATAGTGGAGGTGGATTTGAAATATGTTAACTACAATTTTTCTCCTAATCATGAAATACGAATTTTTTTTTCTTGAAATGTTTCTTTCTTAATAGCTCCAGTTCTAGATTTCTACTTCTACTGTATTCTTTTTGTTTGAAATATCCTCGGGCTTACATAGGACCACCAGCATAAGCACATAAAAACAGCAATATAAATTTGCCTCTCTTTTTGTTCTATTTTAGTGTGTCTCCTTTTGGAGAGCCGCTACTACTCTACACATTTACTGCTATTGTAACGCATTTTATATACTTATTAAATAAAAAAGCTAGTTTTTTTATTTTAACTGAAAGTAAGGAGCGACATTAAAACTTAAAACGAACAGAAATTAATCCGTATATGAAATAGGTTGTCCCCTCCGCAATCCCTCGCTCTTTACGCTAAAGCTTTTAATTATTTTAAAAAGTAGAATTGTGGCAAAGAGTCAAACTTTAGCGTAAAGAGCGATGGATTGCGGAGGGGACAACCCATTTCATATACGGATTAATTTCTGTTCGTTTTAAGTTTTAATGTCGCTCCTTACTTTAAGTTAAAAAAACTAGTTTCTTTTATTTAATTTCTAAACGTTTTTGAATTAATGCATGTTAGATTTTGGCAAAATGACTTTCTCTTAGTTTTGATCAGACAATTTGATTTTTGAGAAATAAGGGGTGGGGAAGGAGGCCTAGTTGCCCTCCAATTTTTCGGCTTCTTAAAAAGGCAACTAGAACTTTTAATTTTTAGCGAACGTTTTTATTAGTAAAAACTATACGTATATTAAGAATTAACTTACGTAACAAACTTTTATATTCTTATTATTTTAGTAGTAGTATTAATTTATTAACCAAAGGAAATAACAATAACAAAATCAATCAGTAGCACACCAAAAGCGTTGCTTGCGAGGGTGTGTTACTAACAAAAAGAACAAAAAATAGAAGAAATAAAGAACAAAAACAGAAAAACAATGAGTTAATCTAAAATGAGCAGAAAGGTGAAACCGTGTACCGAGAAAAAAAAATATATAAATAATTCATACACAATCAAACAACATAATATCATGATCCCGAAGCAAAAAAAGAAAACAAAAGAAAAAAACAATAAACAATTATTTTAAATACTAAATCAATCAATCTCAATCTATTTCAAAGGTATACCTACCAAGAAACCCCACACGCAGCACGGCCTTAAATTGATTAATGGGCAATTCTTTAATACTTGGAACAAGCTTATTCCATAGCTTAGCCCCTCTATAAATAATTGAAAAAGCAGTCCTACTTGAAACTAGGCGAGGAACCTCAATATCTCCACTTGTTTGAGTTCCATGATCATGAATATTAGACCTATCCCGAAAACTTCCTGTAAAACATTCTGGAACGCACCCATAATGGTACTTATATATAGAAACCAGTGCATAAAAATCACGCAATCCGGCTGCAGGCATTATATTAATCATACTATACATTGACCTGATCGAATCCCGGTTCCCTATTCCACAAAATGATCTAATGGCATTATTCTGCAGTACGCGAATTGGGCGAAGTATTGAGGGGAATGTCCCAAGCCATACAGACGAACAATACAAAATATACGGATGAATCAGAGAAAAATATAATAACCGTATAACATTTGAAGGAAATAAATGTTTTAGTTTACGGATAATCCCTAAATTCCGCGATAATAATCTACTTATAGCTTTTACATGGCACTTAAATGATAAAATTTCGTCAATAATAATCCCAAGGTACTTAACGGACTTTGACTGCTTAACAATTCCCTTCGGTGTAGCTATTTCCATAATCCAAGGATAATAATTTGGGGACCGTGAAAAAATAACAAAATTTGACTTATTTATATTTAGGTCAAGGCGGTTTATCTTCAACCAAAGACATGTCATAGTCATTGCTGCATTAATTGTTGAGGTAAGTTGTTGTTCAGTTGAGTCAACACACATCAATGTTTCATCATCAGCAAATAAGGGTGTAGTGATCCTGGTTCCCAAAGGTGTGGGATTCACTATATCCCCTATTCTAGAAGTAGTTGCAACAGCATTCGGCAGATCATTTATAAAAATCAAAAAAAGAGTAGGCCCTAACACAGAACCCTGGGGAATACCATATTTAACAAGACTCTTACTTGATGAAAATCCATTAATGTGAACATAATGCTCTCTATTTTGGAGATAATCACAAATCAAAGCTAAAGTAGCCCCTCTTAGTCCATAAAATTCACATTTTCGAAGTAGTAATTGGTGGTCAACAGTGTCAAATGCCTTAACCAAATCAAGAAACAGACCCGCTACTCTAAGCTTATTATCAAGAGCTCCATTGATTATCGAAGTTATATATGATAATGCCATCTCTGTGGTTCTCCCTTGTCTGAAGCCAAATTGAATTGGATTTAACAGATTATGCAGTTCCAAATGATTATACACTCTAGTGTTAATACACTTTTCAAGCAGTCGAGAAATAACAGGTAAGACTGAGATAGGCCGATAATCTCCTAGATCATTCTTATTACCGCCTTTAAAAACAGGGGTAATGTTAGCAATTTTCAAGCAATCAGGAAACGTTCCCCGTTTCAAGCACAAATTAATGAGAGAAGTAAGAATATCAGCAACATAAGGAAACGCTATTTTTAACACCAGAAGATTGAGTGAATCAGTACCTGCCGATGTTAATCCCAAAGATAATTTTCTCTACTTCATCACGAGAGAAGGGTCTCATATACATAGAAATATCAATTGAAGTCTTCATAAAAAACTCCAAGGGAGGATCATCATCAGAAGATACTATACGGGAAGATAAATCTACGCCAATATTAGCAAAATGTTTGGAAACAGCATTACATATCTCTTCGGGTTCTTTCGTTGGTAGGCCATTCTGCATTACTACTTCATCGGGAATAATAGAGTTCTCTGTCGATATCACACTTTTAATTATTTTCCATGTTTTTGCAGGGTATTATATTATATTTTTATTATGTATACAAGGGGGTTTGTACCCTCGATAATACCTCGATCTTTACACTAAATCTTAAGTTTTGTCCCAATTCTTTAGGAATGACCGCTGAATCAGAAAGGCCGTAGAATAAATAGTTGAAATTACTAAAAATACTTTAGCATAAAGAGCGAGGTATTTATCTCATCCTAAATACCTCGCTCTTTATGCTAAAGTATTTTTAGAACCCCTCATATGCGTAATAATCCCTCTTCGTTTTAAGTTTCAATGCTACTCCTTACTTTCAATTGAAAAAAGGTTTTCATGTTTATTTTTTCATTGTTTTTTTTTATAGTAATGCTAGAAAATCCTGCGCCCTTTTCATTGAATTTTTCTTCCCCAATGACATATTCCTCCAAGGAAAGATCCTCCCACATAGCCCCCTCCCTTAACCCCACCCCCAAACCGAAAAAATCCCCCTGGAAACGTCTGCACATTTCCCAATAACCATTACTGTATGTAAACACTGGTCAAAGTTTGTAACTTACAGCCCCTCCCCCAGGGATTGTGGGAGAGTAAGTCATTCCCAAGGACATAGTTATTATGGTTTTCGACTATGCGGAACAAAATGGCTATTTCAAAATTTTATTTGTTGATTTTGGGAAAAAAAGAGCGTGGGAGGGGGCCTAGGTGCCCTCCAATTTTTTTGGTCACTTTAAAAGGGCACTAGAACTTTTCATTTCCGTTAGAATGAGCCCTCTTGTGACATTCTAGGACCACTTGGTCGATACGATGACCCCTGGGGAAAAAAAAACAAATAAACACGCACCCGTGATTTGTCTTCTGGCAAAAAATACGAAATTCCACATTTTCGTAGATAGAAGCTATCTACAAATTATATTCTCTGATACGTCGAATGCGATGGTGTGATTTTCGTTAATATTCTATTACTTTTAGGGGGTGTTTCCCCCTACTTTCCAAAATAAGGCAAATTTTCTCAGGCTCGTAACTTTTGATGATCAAGACTAAATCTGATGAAACTTATATATTTAGAATCAACATGAAAATCCGATTCTTTTGATGTATCTTTTAGCATCAAAATTCCGTTTTTAGAGTTTCGGTTACTATTGAGCCGGGTCGCTCTTTACTACAGTTCGTTACCACGAACTGTTTGATAGGACAAATAAATCTGAAAAAGCTCGCTATTGACGAGCTACGTATTGACGAAAATATATCAGATAAAAATAGGGATGAATCTTTTTAATCTACAGTGAAACAAATATAAAATTTTAACTGAATATTTTGGACACATATACTGTGTCCATCATCAGCAGTAAAACTAAAAGACATCAATAAAAACAACAAAATTTATACCCAATAACCTAATTGCATATAGTTTATGGCTCTCATTTTTTTTCAATGCAACATCGGAAGCAAATCTCCTTGACCTTTCCGGTTCCGGTTCATTAGATTTATCTGAAATATTAGTTGAGAGCAATAAACTATGTGTAATTAGTTTATTGGGTATAAATTTTGTTGATTTTATCGATATCTTTTAGCTTTACTGCTGATGATGGACACTGTATATGTGTCCAAAATATTAAGTTAAAATTTTATATTTGTTTCACTGTCGATTAAAAGGTTTATCTCTATTTTGAACTGTTATATTTTCGTCATGGAAAGGCAGTGTGGTCTTCGAAGTTGTATGCTACATATTGAGTTGGACCTTATTTGCTGCCTTTCCCTGAATATGCAAATTACTACAGTTCAACCTAAGTCAATTTGAAAATTGACTAGAAATGAAATTTGTTTTATTATTTGGAAAAACGAAAATGAGATTACCTTATGGGTGAATCCAAGAAGATCCTCGCCGTTTAGATATACACTGGCATATTTTCCCGTCACAAACGATATGTTACGATTCTCGGCTGTCATAAATATTAACTGACCATTGTCGCTTATTATCCTCGGCCTACGAAATAAAAATCAGAATGCAGGCATAGAACTTACTACTCACTTAAGTGGTTTGATCAAGGAAACAAAGAGAAATTTATTTTTATTAAAATGGGTGAGGTGATTCTATTTCGGTTTCTCAACCAAATATATCATTCGAAATTCTCAAAAAATACAATCATGGTCAAATTGGGTCTACCTACGGCATTCAAATTTGCGTAGCCGCTAGTTTAAATTTATTAAAACAATCACTGAAATATTACAAGGAAGAAAAAGAAACATTACAGTCGCAATTCTAATTTTTCTTGAGATTTACCCTGGATTTTCACTAAACTTTTCAACAGCGGTATAGGTATTATTGCAAATAAGACTGTTAGTCAAATCATGGATAATCCAATAATGGATCCCCAAATCATGGCCAAACTGGGTCTACCAATGGCAAATGTGCGTAGCAGCCAGTTTCAATTTATTAAAGCAATATTGAACAATTTCTTAAACATTAAATAATTTATTTAAAATGTGAATAAAAACTTTATTAAAACACTTTCAATTTATTAAAAATCACTGAAATATTAATAGGAGGAAAAAGAAGCATCGTAGCCGCAATTCTAATTCTGATTTGTCTTCAAGTATACCCTGAATGTTCACTAAGCTTTTCCACAACGGTATAGATATTATAGCAAATAAGATTGTTAATGCAATCGTCGATAATCCAATCATGAATCCTCAAAGTCATAGCCAATTCATGGCCAAATTGGGTCTACCTATGGCATTCAAATCTGCGTAGCCGCTAGTTTAAATTTATTTAAACAATCACTGGAATATTACAAGAAACAAAAAGAAACATCCCAGCCGCGACTCTAATTCTGGTTTTTTGTTTTTTTTTTTCAGATGTATGCTAGATGTTCACCTATCTTTTCCATGACGATATTGCTGCAAATAAGATTGTTAATAAATAAACACAAATATTTCGCAAAGCCTTGAATGTCTGACATTATAATATATTTTATATATAATACATATTATGTTTTATATATATTTTAAGTTATAAATTTTTGGAATCAAGGGGTTTTATTTTTGTTAATATTAGCATCTGACGTCAATTTCGCTTCCATAACCAAGTGTACATAAACATAAGAACAAGTATGTAATCAAGCATCGCCCCATTGCTAGGGAACAACTGAATTAGACACAAACTATTGTGGTAAATCATAATAGTCAGAATAAAGAGGCGTATATAAATCTAGTAATAGGAGATGCTGGTGTTATTGTGAAAAATGGATATATGATATGAAATAGGTCAAATACGGAGAATATGCAAAAGTAAATCGTTACGTAAATCCAGAAATAAAACGAAATCGAATTCTAATTACCTATTTCCATAACAAATTTACATTTTTAGTGATTTACTTGGGGGAAGGGTCTTTAGGATTATAGTAGATCAAAGGCCATGATCAGAGGCCAAGGTAAAGCATTACCATATCTACTACTACTACTACTACTACTACTACTACTACTACTACTACTACTACTACTACTACTATTACTGCTACTACTAAATCATCACAGCACCAAGCTGCCTGAGGCCAACACAGCTACGCACACACCTTCTCGATCCCAATTTGCTAAAAAAAAAACTCCTCTTTATGCCCTCGCTGAAAGTTCCTATTTCTCTTAAATCTTTCATCATGACATCCTCCAACCCAACCGAGGATGACCTGTTTTTCGTTTAGCCCTAGCCGATTGGTTGAAAAGGACAATCTTTGGCAATCTGTCAAACTTCATCCACAGTACGTGTCCAAGCCTTCTCAAGATTTTTCTCATTATAACCCTGGAAAGGGGTATTGAACCATACTTTTTGTACAACCTACGGTTTGAGATGCGGTCAGTCAGTAAGGCACCCAAAACAATCCATATGCAATAGTGGATATTTATGGCCTGGTGAAGTTCCTTAAAATATCTTAGCTGACAAGACAACCTAGAACAAACAGAACCACCTTTTCTACTATTAACTAAAAAAACAAGTTTTTTCTACTGAGAGTAAGGAGCAACATTAAAACATAAAACGAACAGAAATTATTCCGTAACTGAGGAAGGCCCCCTCCTCTTGCTCTTCACGCTAAAATATTTCAGAATTTTCAATAAAGTGTCTGATCTTAGGCAGCACTATTGCGCTGTCTCAGCAAAGAGCGATTTGGGCACATTATATGTTTTTTTTAGACCAGGGCACTTCGTATAAAGGGAGTTGTCATAGAAACTTCAAAAATGACTCATTCAATTGGAAATAGAAAGGGATAGTCCCCTTTTTATTAGTCGAAAACTATTTCAGTGCAACAAACCCCCCTCCCACGCCCATCATTACCCCAAACACATCCAATAATTTTTTTTTAGATAAGCATTTGGTTTAGCATAGTTGAAAAGTCCAGAAATTATTTCTTTGAGAATCAACACCCCCCTCTCCATGGCCCTCAGGGGAAAATTTATAGATTATATCCTGGGGGTATAGAAGGTATTTATTGAAAGGATGGTGATATAAACTTCGGAGGGGCTCATTGGATTAGCAATCAGAAGTTCTAGTGCCATTTTTAGAGTCAAAGTTATTGGAGGGCAGATAACCCCCCCCCCCAACAAACACGTCGTATTTTCCCGAAATGTATTTGATACAAATTTTGAGATGGCCATTTGTTGTCGTAAAAACGTAGAAAAGGGTCTGTATGATTGGAAATTCCAAGGACCATGCCCTTTTTAATAGTCAGAAATGATTGGAATCTAACAAAGTCCCCCAGACCCATCATTTCCCAAAACAAATTCAATAAAATTTTTGACCCCCATGCCTTCTCAAGACCAGAAAATAAATAGAAATTAAAATAAATATTTAAAATGGCTTATACGAAAGGCCACGAGTTATACCGAGTCCGTTAATTTTAAATTAAAATCAAATAGTTGTGGGCATCAAGCCGTGGCTAATTGTAGAACTGGTCAAAACCGAAAGTCCGATTGAGTGGTTTGAAAGGTTAACTTTACTTGGTCCGACAGGGATGGAATCATTCCTTAACAAAATTAAATAAAAAAAAAAAGTTTTTTCAAATGAAAGTTAGGAGCGACATTAAAACTTAAAACAAACAGAAATTACTCCGTATATGAAAGGAGCTTATCCTCCTCAACGCCTCGCTCTTTACGTTAAAGTATGACTCTTTCTCTTAACTCTACTTCTTAAAACAGTAAAAAACTTTAGCGTAAAGAGCGGGGCGTTGAAGAGGAAAAGCCCCTTTCATATACGGAATAATTTCTGTTCGTTTTAAGTTTTAATGTCGCTCCTTACTTTCATTTTAAAAAAAACATCTTTTTTTATTTAATTTCTGGACGTTTTTTAATTAATGCATGTTTTGATCTTGGCTCTCCGCACATAAATAATTAAAACGAAATTTGCAGATTTTTTTTTTGCTAAATGGCTTTCTCATAGTTTTAACCGGAAGATTTTGAGAAAAAAGGAGCGAGGAAGGAAGCCTAGTTGCCCTCCAATTTTTTGATTACTTAAAATGGCAGCTAGAACTTTTTCTTACGAACATTTTCATCAGTAAAAAATCTACGTAATTTACAAATTAAGTTACGTAACAAACTTTTATATTCGTATGTTTTTATTGCGTATATGAGGGGGTTCACCCCTTGTCGATACCTCGCTCTTTACACTAAAGCTTAAATTTTATCTCAATTCTATAAGAATGACCCTTGAATCACAAAGGCCGCAGAATAAATAATTGAAATTACTAAAAATACTTTAGCGTAAAGAGCGAGGTGTTACAAGGAGGTAAACCCCTCATATGCGTAATAATTTCTGCTCGTTTAAAGTTTAAATTCTGCTCCTCACTTTCAGTAGAAAACAAACTTATCATATCTATTTTTTATTTTTTTTAAATAATGCTAGAAAATCCTGCGCCCCCTTCATTGAAAACCTCTTCCCCCATGAGAAGTTACTCCATGGAAAGATCCTCCCCAAGTAACCCACCCACCTTAACTCTCCCTCCCAAACCAAATTTCCCCCCGAAAACGTGGGTACACTTCCATAATAACCATTACTATATGTAAATACCAGGTCAAAGTTTGTAACTTGCAACCCCTCCCACAGGGACTGCGAGGGAGTAAGTCGTTCCCAGAGACATCGTTAGTTTTGGGACTATGGTGAATAAATATCACTATCTCAGAATTTTGATCCGGTGACTTTGGGAAAAAATGAGCGTGGGAGGGGGCCTAGGTGTCCTCCAATTTTTTGGTCACTTAAAAAGGGCACTAGAACTTTTAATTTCCGTTTGAATGAGCCCTCTCACGACATTCTAGGACCACTGGGTCGATACGATCACCCCTGGAAAAAAAAATAAAATAAAATAAACACGCATCCGTGATTTGCCTTTTGGCAAAAAATGAAACTTCTACAATAAGGTTCTCTGATACACTGAGTCTAATGGTGTGATTTTCGTTAAGATTGTAATCTTAGAAGTGTTTTCCCCCTATTTTCTAAAATGAGGCAAATTTTCTCAGTCTCGTAACTTTTAATAGGTAAGACTAATCTTGATGAAAGTTATATATTTAAAATCAGCATTAAAATACGACCTTTTTAATGTAACTATTAGTATCAAAATTCCTTTTTTTAGAGTTTCGGTTACTATTGAGCCGGGTCGCTCCTTACTAGTTCGTTACCACGAACTGTTTGACATAACATTTTGCTTGTTCTTTTTTTTACTAAGCTCGTTAACATCGTTTCATAATCAAACAGTTCGTGGTAACGAATCAAACAGTTCGTGGTAACGAACTGTAGTAAGGAGCGACCCGGTTCAATAGTAACCAAAACTCTAAGAAATTGAATTTCGATATCAATAGCTACATCAAAAGAATTTCATTTTAATGCTGATTTTAAATATATAAGTTTCATCAAGTTTAGTCGTACCCATCAAAAGTTACGAGAAAATTTGCCTTATTTAGGAAAGTAGGGGGAAACACCCCCTAAAAGTCGTAGGATCTTAACAAAAATGACACCATCAGTTTCAGCGTATTAGAGAACCCTACTGTAGAAGTTTCAAGCTCTTATCTACAAAAACGTGGAATTTTGTATTTTTTGCCAGAAGACAAATCACGGGTGCGTGTTTATTTTATTTTTTTTTTCTTTTCCCCAGGGGTCATCTTATCGACCAAGTGGTCCTAGAATGTCACAAGAGGGCTCATTCTAACGGAAATGGAAAGTTTTAGTGCCCTTTTTAAGTGACCAAAAAATTGGAGGGCATCTAGGCCCCCTCCGACGCTCATTTTTTTCCCAAAGTCAACGGATCAAAATTTTGAGATAGCCATTTTGTTCAGCATAGTCAAAAACCATAATAACTATGTCTTTGGGGATGACTTACTCCCCCACAATCACTGGGGGAGGGGCTGCAAGTTACAAACTTTGACCAGTGTTTACATTTAATAATGGTTATTGGGAAGTGTACAGACGTTTTCAGGGGGATTTTATTTTGTTCGGGGGTGGGGCTGAGGAGAGGAGGCTATGTTGGAGGATCTTTCCTTGGAGGAATCTGTCACGGGGGAAGAAATATTCAATGAAAAGGGCACAGGATTCTCTTGCATTACTATAAGAAAACAATGAAAAATAAACATGAAAACGGTTTTTCAAATGAAAGGAAGAAGTAGAATTGAAACTTAAAGCGAACAGAGATTATAACGCATATGAGAGGTTCTAAAAATACTTTAGCATAAAGAGCGAGGTATTTAGGAGGAGATAAATACCTTGCTCTTTATGCTAAAGTATTTTTAGTAATTTCAACTATTTATTTTACAGCCTTTCTGATTCAGGGGTCATTCTTAAAGAATTGGGACAAAACTTACGATTTAATGTAAAGAGCGAGGTATTAAAGAGGGTACAAACCCCCTCGTATACATAATAAAAATATAAGGTTATGAAGGTTTGTTACGTAAGTTGATTCTTAAGTTACGTATATTTTTTACTAATAAAAACGTTCGTTAAAAATTAAAAGTTCTAGTTGCCTTTTTAAGTAACCGAAAAATTGGAGGGCAACTAAGCCTCCTTCTCCACCCCTTATTTCTCAAAATCGTCTGATCAAAACTAAGAGAAAGTCATTTAGCCAAAAAAAAAGAATTAATATACAAATTTCATTTTAATAATTTATGTGCGGAGAGCCAAAATCAAACATGCATTAATTCAAAAACGTTCAGAAATTAAATAAAAAAAAACTAATTTTTTTAGCTGAAAGTAAGGAGTGACATTAAAACTTAAAACGAACAGAAATTACTCCGTATATGAAATGGGTTGTCCCCTCCGCAATTCCTCGCTCTTTACGCTAAAGTTTGACTCTTTGCCATAATTCTACTTTTTAAAACAATTAAAAGCTTTAGCGTAAAGAGCGAGGAATTGCGGAGGGGACAACCCATTTCATATACGGAGTAATTTCTGTTCGTTTTAAGTTTTAATGTCGCTCCTTACTTTCAGCTAAAAAAATCATTTTTTTTTATTTAATAAAACGTAAAAAGTGGTTAATGAGCTACAATAAGACTAACTTAGTAAAACAGTCAACGTTTCAATGTCAACATCATTTTATAAATCGTTCAATCAATGAAACGTAGCAAGCAGGAATTGGACTACAATAGGGCTTTCTTAAAAAATGTGGACAGTGAGTAATGAGCCACATTGAGGCTATCTTATTAAAACAGGCATGTAGACGGGTTTCAGTTAGCGTTTCAAGGTCCACATCATTTTATATATCGTTCAACTAATGAAATGTAGAAACCCGAAATTGGACTACAATGAGGCTTTCTTAATAAAACGTAGAAAGTGAGTAATGAGCTACAACGAGGCTATCTTATTAAACCAGGCCTGTAGCCAGGTTTCAGTTAGCGTTTAAAGGTTGACCTCATTTTATATATTGTTCAATTAACGAAACGTAGAAAGCAGGGAATGGACTACAATGAGGCTTTGTTAATGAAACGTGGAAAGTGAGTAATGAGCTACAATGAGGCTATCTTATTAAACCAGGCCTATAGCCGGGTTTCAGTTAGCGTTTCAAGGTGGACCTCATTTTATATATCGTTCAATTAACGAAACGTAGAAAGCAGGGAATGGAATACAATGAGGCTTTCTTAATGAAACGTGGAAAGTGAGTAATGAGCTACAATGAGGCTTTCTTAATAAAAACAGGCCTGTAGCCGGATTTCAGTTAGCGTTTCGAGTTATCATTTCGTTTCGGATTTCAGTTATCATTTTATATATCGTTCAATTAATGAAACGTAGAAAGCAGAGAATAGACTACAATGAGGCTTACTTAATAAATCATGGAAAGTGAGTAATGAGCTACAATGAGGCTATCTTATTAAACCAGGCCTGTAGCCGGGTTTCAGTTAGCGTTTCAAGGTGGACCTCATTTTATATATCGTTCAATTAACGAAACGTAGAAAGCAGGGAATGGACTACAATGATGCTTTCTTAATGAAACGTGGAAAGTGAGTAATGAGCTACAATGAGGCTTTCTTAATAAAACAGGCCTGTAGCCGGATTTCAGTTAGCATTTCGAGTTATTATTTCGTTTCGGATTTCAGTTATCATTTTATATATCGTTCAATTAATGAAACGCAGAAAGCAGAGAATAGACTACAATGAGGCTTACTTAATAAATCGTGGAAAGTGAGTAATGAGCTACAATGAGGCTATCTTATTAAAACAGGCCTTGAGGTCGGGTTTCAGTTGGCGTTTCAAGGTCATATATACACACGTTACATACAAACATTATGTGTATAAGGACAGTCAAAAGGGTGCAACACTAGAATAACTGAGTATTTTGATTTTGAACATTCAGGAAATTATAAAGGACATTGTAAAAAAGGACATTGTGTTAGCATTTGCATGCTAACAACACTACTATAGCTACCACCACTACTACTACCACACTACTCCATTTATGGTATGAAGGGGAAATTTGAACTAAATTAAAAGATGCTATGTGTATCAACATTGTCAAAATAGCGTATCTCGATTTGGGTATCAAGTTGGAGCTTTCGGAGAATTCTTTAAGGGAAGATCATCTCATCAAAGGCAATATATGCACATCACTGCTAATACTACTGCTAAATTTACTTCTACTACTACTTCTATTGCAACTACTTGTGAAGCTAAGAGCGTTGAGATGAAAATTTTAAAAAGTATATAAACAAACAGGTTATCAAAAGGACATACCAGCAATGTCATAGCAATGGCTAATTGAAATAAGTTGAAACTTCAAGGACTTAATGAGAAGGAGGTTCAACTGAGCAAAAGGCAATAGGTTAATACTACTGCAACTAGTAGTACTACCACTATTCAATACTATTACTAGCAATGTTAACACTACTAATATGACTAGTATTACAACTATACCTAAGGATATGAAGGTGACAATTTCAAGAAATTTTTAGGGAGGAAGTTGAACTGAATCAGAGAACGCCTTCTGTGTACAAGTTGTCAAAAGGGTATCAACAGTAAATCTGAGGAACATTTGGGGGGTGGGAATTTGAAACTAACAGGACTTGTTGTGAGGGATGTTGAACTAACCAGAAGAAAATATTTGCATCCTAATGCTACTGCTTCTACTCATACTACTGCTACTGTTACTATTATCACTACTTCTATTGCTACCATTAGTACTAAAGCTTACTCTACTACAATTAATTTCACTGCTATTACTGCTATTAAAACTAAAGATATTGTGGTGAAAAATTTTGAATACATAGAAATTGTATGGAGCTAATTCGAAACACACTATACCCACACAGGTTGTCAAGCAGACGCGTCAGAACTGCTTCAGGAACGGTTGATGATATCTATAAAGCTGAAACTTTCAGCTTGCGTTGAAGGAGGTGTTGAAGAAACCAAAGGTACTATGCGCATACTGATACTAATGCTGCTACAGCTATTTTTTCTGCGCAAGCTAATGGTATTAAGGTGAAGCTTTTAACAAATATTTAGGTGGATGTCGAACTAAAAAAAAAATAAGCATGTGGAGTTTCTACCTCAAGTCCTCAAACTATGAGGACTTTTAAAAAGGTAGTGAAGCAATATCTGAAGAGAAACTTATATTGTTAATTTGGTCCTATAAGGGTAAGTTATAGTGGACTTTGAACTAGCCAGAAGGCACTATATGTATACTTTTAATGCTACCACTTCAGTTGCTGTATCTAATCACACTAAGAGTATTAACATGAAGCTTATAGAGAGCGTTTAGGAGTGTCAAGAGTAATGTGTCAAAGGAGTGTCAAAGAGTAAAAAGAGGCTGGAGGGCAAGCAGCCTCGGCCAAACCCATCCATTTTCCAAACGCATGCAGTCACAATTTTGAGACAGCCGTTTTGCTCAGCATAGTGGAACAGTCAAGCACCTATATCTTTAGAGATATTAGGCATATCAACTCCCCACAATTATCCAATTTGCCAATTATGCTTTAAAACTAAATGTTACTTTAATATAAGTCAAAAGGAATTATGTTTATCGTTGCCAATAGGACACCTGAGCAATATTTCGAGAACGACTATTAAGTTGAAACTATTGGGAATACTACTATTGCTGCCTCTGCACTTACAGTTTAAATAGCTTAAAAGAGTATAAGTGTATCCAGGTTGTCAAAGAGCATAGATACAATCTTCTGGTAATGATATTAAGTTTATTTTTCAAGTCAACTTGGTTCTCCAACATACAAATAGCAACACATAGTATGGATTCTTATAGAAAAAAAAACCGAAAAGATGTAAAATATAATTTTTTCCTTAAAAAAGACTGCGTCAATAAAAAACGAATAAAAATTAATTTAAAAAACTTTTTGCACAAATATGTTTTTCAAAGCAAAGTAAACAGTTCCACTAAGCCAAGAATGAGCAGAAATAAAGTGAAATAATCTTCCAAGCGTAAAACTACAACAAATCACTATCAATAAATAAATGAAACTCAATACGTACAGAGATTACAATAAATAGCCTTTTTACTTAAAAAGGCAACTAGAATTTTAATTTTTAACAAATGTTTTTATTAGTAAAAATATACGTAACTTACTAAT
Source organism: Artemia franciscana (assembly GCF_032884065.1). Lineage (NCBI taxonomy): Eukaryota > Metazoa > Arthropoda > Branchiopoda > Anostraca > Artemiidae > Artemia > Artemia franciscana. The sequence goes on along the minus strand of NC_088879.1, from coordinate 33,790,264 downwards.
TAACTTACGTAGCGAACTTCTATATTCGTATATTTTTATTATGTATATAAGGGGGTTTGCCCCCTCGCTAATACCTCGCTCTTTAAAGTAAAGCTTTAATTTTGTCCCAATTCTTTAAGATTGACCCCTGAATCACAAAGGCTGTATAATAAATAGCTAAAATTACTAAAAATACTTTAGCGTAAAGAGTAAGGTATTTGGGAAGAGATGAACCCCTCTTACTAAGGTTTTAATGCTGGTCCTTACTTTCAGTGGAAAATGGTTTTTCATGTTTATTTCTTCATTGTTTTTTTTGAAAATAGTGCTAGAAAATCCTGCACCCCCTTCGTGGAATTTCTCTTCTCCCATGACAAATTCCTCCAAGGGAAGATCCTCCTACGTAGACCCCTCCCCTCAAACAAATTAAAAAATGTAGATCCCCTCAAACAAAATCTCCTAAAAAATTATCAAAACTTTAACGAACAAATATCAGTACATGTGAATTAAACTGATAATCCACGGTCATACATCAAACAGTTCGTGGTAACGAACTGTAGTAAGGAGCGACCCGGCTCAATAGTAAACGAAACTCTAAATAACGGAATTTTGATGCTAAAATATACATCAAAAGAATCGGATTTTCATGCTGATTTTAAATATATAAGTTTCATCACATTTGGTCTTTGTCATCAAAAGTTATGAGCCTGAGAAAATTTGTCTTATTTTAGGAAATAGGGGAAAACACCCCCTAAAAGCCACAGAAATCTTAACGAAAATCACACCATCGCATTCAGCGTATCAGAGAACCCTATAGCAAAATTTTCAAGATCCTATCTACAAAAATGTGGAATTTCGTATTTTTTGCCAGAAGACAAATCACGGGTGCGTGTTTATTTGTTTTTTTTTTCCAGGGGTCATCGTATCGACCAAGTGGTTCTAGAATATTGTAAGAGGGCTCATTCTAACGGAAATGAAAAGTTCTAGTGCCCTTTTTAAGTGACCAAAAAAATTAGAGGGCACCTAGGCCCCCTCCCACGCTCATTTTTTCTCCAAAGTCAACAGATCAAAATTTTGAGATAGCCATTTTGTTCCGCATAGTCAAAAACCATAATAACTATGTCTTTGGGAATGACTTACTCCCCCACAGTCCCTGAGAGAGGGGCTGCTAGTTACAAACTTCGACCAGTGTTTACATATAATAATGGTTATTAGGAAATGTACAGTCGTTTTCAAGGGATTTTTTTTTGGTTTTGGGGGTGGGGTTGAGGGGAGGGGGTTATGTGGGAGGATCTTTCCTTTGAGAAATATGTCATGGGGGAACAGAAATTCAATGAAAAGGGCGAAGGATTTTCTAAACTTACTATAAAAAAAATGAAAAAATAAACATGGAAAAATTCTTTCAATTGAAAGTAAGGAGTACCATTGAAACTTAAAACAAACAGAGATTATTACGCATATGAGGGGTTCTAAAAATACTTTAGCATAAAGAGCGAGGTATTTAGGAGGAGATAAATACCTCGCTATTTATGCTAAAGTATTTTTAGTAATTTCAACTATTTATTCTACGGCCTTTCTGATTCAGGGGTCATTCTTAAAGAATCGGCACAAAACTTACGATTTAGTGTAAAGAGCGAGGTATTAACGAGGGTACAAACCCCCTCATATACATAATAAAAATTTAAGAATATAAAAGTTTGTTATATAAGTTAATTCTTAAGTTACGTATATTTTTTACTAATAAAAAAATTCGTTAAAAATTAAAATTTATAGTTGCCTTTTTGTGTAACCGAAAAATTGCTTGGCAACTATGCCTCCTTCCCCATGCCATATTTCTCAAAATCGTCTGATCAGAACTAAGAGAAAGCCATTTAGCCAAAAAAGGAATTAAAATGTAAATATCATTTTAATAATTTACGTGTGGAGGGCCAAAATCAAACATGCATTAATTCAAAAATGTTCAGAAATTACGTAAAAAAAACTAGTTTTTGTAAATGAAAGTAAGGAGCGACATTAAAACTTAAAACCAACAGAAATTACTCCGTATATGAAATGGGTTGTCCCCTCCGCAATCCTTCGCTCTTTACGCTAAAGTTTGACTTTTTACCACAATTCTGCTTTTTAAGACAATTAAAAGCTTTAGCATAAAGAGCGAGGGATTGCGGAGGGGACAACCCATTTCATATACGGAGTAATTTCTTTTCGATTTAAGTTTTAATGTCGCTCCTTACTTTCAGTTAGAAAAACTAGTTTTTTTTTGTAATTGTAATTAAAATAAGTAGCTCTTTTGAAAGTACTAGAAATACTTTAGCGGAAGGAGTGAGGTATTGACGAGGGGACAAAACCCGTCATATACGTAGTAGTTTCTGTTCGTATAAAGTTTTAATGTTGCTCCTTACTTTCGGTTGAAATAACCTGTTTTTTAATTTAATTTCAGATCGTTTTTTAAGTAATGCTGAGAAAATCGGCGCTCCCTTCATGAAAAATTCTCTTTCCCCATGAAAAATTCCTCCAGGAAAAGATCCTCCCACATAACCACTCTCCCCAAACCCTCCTCACTCCTCACGAGAAAAAATCCCTAAAAAAGTCTATGAACTTCCTAATAACCAATAGATACGTAAACAATAGGGAAAGTTCATAACTTGCAGCCCTTCCTCCGGGGATAGTAGGGGATTAAGTCGTCCTCAGAGAAATAGTTATAAGATTTTTCAAGTATCCTGAACAAAATGGCTCCCTCAAAATTTTGATCCAGTGACTTGGGGAAAAATAAGCGTGTGATGGGGTTTTGTTGTTCTCCAATTTTTTTGGTCGCTTAAAGGTGGCACTAGAAATATTAATTTCCGTTTGAATGTCTTGCGGCACTCTAGGACCATTGGGTTGATACGATCATCCCTGGAAAAAAACTAATAAAGACGTATCCATGATCTTGCTTCTGTCAAAAAATAAAAAATTCCACATTTTTGCAGATAAGAGCTTAAAACCCCTACAGTTGGGTTAACTGATACGCTAAATCTAAGAGTGTGATTTTTATTAAGATTCTATGACTTCTAGGGGGCGTTTCCTCCTGTTTCCGAAAATATGGCAAGTTCTCTCAGGCTCTTAAGTTTTGAGGGGTTAAACCAAACTTAATGAGACTTGTATATTTAAACTCAGTATTAAAATCCAATTCTTTTGATGCATCTATTGATATGACAATTCCGTTTTTTAGAGTTTCGGTTACGATTGAGCTGGGTCACTCCTTACTTACAGTTCGTTACCACGAACTATTCAATATCTATTAATATCGAAGTTCCGCTGTTTAGAGTTTCGGTTACTATTGAGCCAGATCGCCCCTTACTTACAGTTCGTTTTCACGAAGTGTTTGAAAGTTTCTCACAAGTCTACTGTATAAAACAAGAAAGTTTAATCAGAATCAGAGTCTTTCTTAACAGCACGAAAAAAGCTTAGCAGGGCAGTCCAAGGCAGTCCAGGGCAGTCCAAAAGCTTAGGAGGCAGTCCTTTTATATACGGAATAATCTCTTTCTGTTTTAAGATTTAACGTTGCTTCTTACTCTCAGCTGAAAAAAAACATGTTTTTAATTAGCTAATTAAAAAAGAAAACTTTTCCTGCAAAATAGAGTTGTTTTTTGTTTTAAATTAAAGGACTTCATTAAACAGAAATGAGCAGAAGTCAAGTCATATAATGTTTTAAGGATAAAACTAGACAAATAACTATAAATAAATAAATAAATAAAACCCAAAATGAACGGAAATTACAACAAGTGAAAACAAGCAGACACTAAGACGAGTAGGGATGACGCCCTCTGTGCCTTCTAAAGACTTATCATATTATCATGATACATTATTATCAAACTTATCATATCTATTTTTTCATTTTTTTTAAATAATGCTAGAAAATCCTGCGCCCCCTTCATTGAAAGCCTCTTCCCCCATGAGAAGTTACTCCATGGAAAGATCCTCCCCAAGTAACCCACCCACCTTAACTCTCCCTCCCAAACCAAATTTCCCCCTGAAAACGTCGGTACACTTCCATAATAACCATTACTATATGTAAATACCAGGTCAAAGTTTGTAACTTGCAACCCCTCCCACAGGGACTGCGAGGGAGTAAGTCGTTCCCAAAGACATCGTTAGTTTTCCGACTATGGTGAATAAATATCACTATCTCAGAATTTTGATCCGGTGACTTTGGGAAAAAATGAGCGTGGGAGGGGGCCTAGGTGTCCTCCAAATTTTTTGGTCACTTAAAAAAGGCACTAGAACTTTTAATTTTGAATGAGCCCTCTCACGACATTGTAGGACCACTGGGTCGATACGATCACCCCTGGAAAAAAAACAAATAAAATAAAATAAACACGCATCCGTGATTTGCCTTTTGGCAAAAAATGAAACTTCTACAATAGGGTTCTCTGATACGCTGAGTCTAATGGTGTGATTTTCGTTAAGATTGTAATCTTAGGGGTGTTTTCCCCTATTTTCTAAAATGAGGCAAATTTTCTCAGTCTCGTAACTTTTGATAGGTAAGACTAATCTTGATGAAAGTTATATATTTAAAATCAGCATTAAAATACGACCTTTTTAATGTAACTATTAGCATCAAAATTCCTTTTTTTAGAGTTTCGGTTACTATTGAGCCGGGTCGCTCCTTACTAGTTCGTTACCACGAACTGTTTGACATAACATTTTGCTTGTTCTTTTTTTTACTAAGCTCGTTAACATCGTAGGACTTGAGGTAGAAACTCCAGATGCTTATTTTTTTTTTTTTTTTTTTAGTTCGACATCCACCTAAATATTTCTTAAAAGCGTAAATTTATCTTCCCGGGTCCACGGGCTTTTTCTGGAATAAATTATTATTATTATTATTGTATCTTCCGATGATAAGTTTGATGATAAGTTTGATATGATAAGTTTTATTCAAAAGGGTATCAACAGTAAATGTGAGGAACATTTGGGGGTGGGAATTTGAAACTAACAGGGCTTGTTGTGAGGGATGTTGAAATAACCAAAAGAAAATATTTGCATCCTAATGCTACTGCTTCTACTCATACTACTGCTACTGTTACTATTATCACTACTTCTATTGCTACCATTACTACTAAAGCTTACTCTACTACAATTAATTTCACTGCTATTACTGCTATTAAAACTAAAGATATTGTGGTGAAAAATTTTGAATACATAGAAATTGTATGGAACTAATTCGAAACACACTATACCCACACAGGTTGTCAAGCAGACGCGTCAGAACTGCTTCAGGAACGGTTGATGATATCTATAAAGCTGAAACTTTCAGCTTGTGTTGAAGGGGGTGTTGAAGAAACCAAAGGTACTATGCCCATACTGATACTAATGCTGCTACAGCTATTTCTTCTGTGCAAGCTAATGGTATTAAGGTGAAGCTTTTAAGAAATATTTAGGTGGATGTCGAACTAAAAAAAAAAAAAAAATAAGCATCTGGAGTTTCTACCTCAAGTCCTCAAACTATGAGGACTTTTAAAAAGGTAGCAAAGCAATATCTGAAGAGAAACTTATATTGTTAATTTGGTCCTTTAAGGGTAATTTATAGTGGACTTTGAACTAGCCAGAAGGCACTATATGTATACTTTTAATGCTACCACTTCAGTTGCTGTATCTAATCACACTAAGAGTATTAACATGAAGCTTATAGAGAGCGTTTAGGAGTGTCAAGAGTAATGTGTCAAAGGAGTGTCAAAGAGTAAAAAGAGGCTGGAGGGCAAGCAGCCTCGGCCAAACCCATCCATTTTCCAAACGCATGCAGCCACAATTTTGAGACAGCCGTTTTGCTCAGCATAGTGGAACAGTCAAGCACCTATATCTTTGGAGATATTAGGCATATCAACTCCCCACAATTATGCAATCTGCCAATTATGCTTTAAAACTAAATGTTGCTTTAATATAAGTCAAAAGGAATTAGGTTTATGGTTGCCAATAGGACACCTGAGCAATATATCGAGAACGACTATTAAGTTGAAACTATTGGGAATACTACTATTGCTGCCTCTGCACTTACAGTTTAAATAGCTTAAAAGAGTATAAGTGTATCCAGGTTGTCAAAGAGCATAGATACAATCGTCTGGTAATGATATTAAGTTTATTTTTCAAGTCAACTTGGTTCTCCAACATACAAATAGCAACACATAGTATGGATTCTTATAGAAAAAAAAACCGAAAAGATGTAAAATATAATTTTTTCCTTAAAAAAGACTGCGTCAATAAAAAACGAATAAAAATTAATTTAAAAAACTTTTTGCACAAATATGTTTTTCAAAGCAAAGTAAACAGTTCCACTAAGCCAAGAATGAGCAGAAATAAAGTGAAATAATCTTCCAAGCGTAAAACTACAACAAATCACTATCAATAAATAAATGAAACTCAATACGTACAGAGATTACAATAAATAGCCTTTTTACTTAAAAAGGCAACTAGAATTTTAATTTTTAACGAATGTTTTTATTAGTAAAAATATACGTAACTTACTAATTAACTTACGTAGCGATCTTCTATATTCGTATATTTTTATTATGTATATAAGGGGGTTTGCCCCCTCGCTAATACCTCGCTCTTTAAAGTAAAGCTTTAATTTTGTCCCAATTCTTTAAGATTGACCCCTGAATCACAAAGGCTGTATAATAAATAGCTGAAATTACTAAAAATACTTTAGCGTAAAGAGTAAGGTATTTGGGAAGAGATGAACCCCTCTTACTAAGGTTTTAATGCTGGTCCTTACTTTCAGTGGAAAATGGTTTTTCATGTTTATTTCTTCATTGTTTTTTTTGAAAATAGTGCTAGAAAATCCTGCACCCCCTTCGTGGAATTTCTCTTCTCCCATGACAAATTCCTCCAAGGGAAGATCCTCCTATGTAGACCCCTCCCCTCAAACAAATTAAAAAATGTAGATCCCCTCAAACAAAATCTCCTAAAAAATTATCAAAACTTTAACGAACAAATATCAGTACATGTGAATTAAACTGATAATCCACGGTCATACATCAAACAGTTCGTGGTAACGAACTGTAGTAAGGAGCGACCCGGCTCAATAGTTAACGAAACTCTAAATAACGGATTTTTGATGCTAAAATATACATCAAAAGAATCGGATTTTCATGTTGATTTTAAATATATAAGTTTCATCACATTTGGTCTTTGTCATCAAAAGTTATGAGCCTGAGAAAATTTGTCTTATTTTAGGAAATAGGGGAAAACACCCCCTAAAAGCCACAGATATCTTAACGAAAATCACACCATCGCATTCAGCGTATCAGAGAACCTAATAGCAAAATTTTCAAGATCCTATCTACAAAAATGTGGAATTTCGTATTTTTTGCCAGAGGACAAATCACGGGTGCGTGTTTATTTGTTTGTTTTTTTTTTTCCAGGGGTCATCGTATCGACCAAGTGGTTCTAGAATATTGCAAGAGGGCTCATTCTAACGGAAATGAAAAGTTCTAGTGCCCTTTTTAAGTGACCAAAAAAATTGGAGGGCACCTAGGCCCCCTCCCACGCTCATTTTTTCTCCAAAGTCAACAGATCAAAATTTTGAGATAGCCATTTTGTTCCGCATAGTCAAAAACCATAATAACTATGTCTTTGGGAATGACTTACTCCCCCACAGTCCCTGGGAGAGGGGCTGCAAGTTACAAACTTCGACCAGTGTTTACATATAATAATGGTTATTAGGAAATGTACAGTCGTTTTCAAGGGATTTTTTTTGGTTTTGGGGGTGGGGTTGAGGGCAGGGGGTTATGTGGGAGGATCTTTCCTTTGAGAAATATGTCATGGGGGAACAGAAATTCAATGAAAAGGGCGAAGGATTTTCTAAACTTACTATAAAAAAAATGAAAAAATAAACATGGAAAAATTCTTTCAATTGAAAGTAAGGAGTACCATTGAAACTTAAAACAAACAGAGATTATTACGCATATGAGGGGTTCTAAAAATACTTTAGCATAAAGAGCGAGGTATTTAGGAGGAGATAAATACCTCGCTATTTATGCTAAAGTATTTTTAGTAATTTCAACTATTTATTCTACGGCCTTTCTGATTCAGGGGTCATTCTTAAAGAATCGGCACAAAACTTACGATTTAGTGTAAAGAGCGAGGTATTAACGAGGGTACAAACCCCCTCATATACATAATAAAAATTTAAGAATATAAAAGTTTGTTATATAAGTTAATTCTTAAGTTACGTATATTTTTTACTAATAAAAAAATTCGTTAAAAATTAAAATTTATAGTTGCCTTTTTGTGTAACCGAAAAATTGCTTGGCAACTATGCCTCCTTCCCCATGCCATATTTCTCAAAATCGTCTGATCAGAACTAAGAGAAAGCCATTTAGCCAAAAAAGGAATTAAAATGTAAATATCATTTTAATAATTTACGTGTGGAGGGCCAAAATCAAACATGCATTAATTCAAAAATGTTCAGAAATTACGTAAAAAAAACTAGTTTTTGTAAATGAAAGTAAGGAGCGACATTAAAACTTAAAACCAACAGAAATTACTCCGTATATGAAATGGGTTGTCCCCTCCGCAATCCTTCGCTCTTTACCACAATTCTGCTTTTTAAGACAATTAAAAGCTTTAGCATAAAGAGCGAGGGATTGCGGAGGGGACAACCCATTTCATATACGGAGTAATTTCTGTTCGTTTTAAGTTTTAATGTCGCTCCTTACTTTCAGTTAGAAAAACTAGTTTTTTTTATGTAATTGTAATTAAAATAAGTAGCTCTTTTGAAAGTACTAGAAATACTTTAGCGGAAGGAGTGAGGTATTGACGAGGGGACAAATCCCGTCATATACGTAGTAGTTTCTGTTCGTATAAAGTTTTAATGTTGCTCCTTACTTTCGGTTGAAATAACCTGTTTTTTAATTTAATTTCAGATCGTTTTTTAAGTAATGCTGAGAAAATCGGCGCTCCCTTCATGAAAAATTCTCTTTCCCCATGAAAACTTCCTCCAGGAAAAGATCCTCCCACATAACCACTCTCCCCAAACCCTCCTCACTCCTCACGAGAAAAAATCCCTAAGAAAGTCTATGAACTTCCTAATAACCAATAGATACGTAAACCGTAGGGAAAGTTCATAACTTGCAGCCCTTCCTCCGGGGATAGTAGGGGATTAAGTCGTCCTCAGAGAAATAGTTATAAGATTTTTCAAGTATCCTGAACAAAATGGCTCCCTCAAAATTTTGATCCAGTGACTTGGGGAAAAATAAGCGTGTGATGGGATTTTGTTGTTCTCCAATTTTTTTGGTCGCTTAAAGGTGGCACTAGAAATATTAATTTCCGTTTGAATGTCTTGCGGCACTCTAGGACCATTGGGTTGATACGATCATCCCTGGAAAAAAAAACTAATAAAGACGTATCCATGATCTTGCTTCTGTCAAAAAATAAAAAATTCCACATTTTTGCAGATAAGAGCTTAAAACCCCTACAGTTGGGTTAACTGATACACTAAATCTAAGAGTGTGATTTTTATTAAGATTCTATGACTTCTAGGGGGCGTTTCCTCCTGTTTTCGAAAATATGGCAAGTTCTCTCAGGCTCTTAAGTTTTGAGGGGTTAAACCAAACTTAATGAGACTTGTATATTTAAACTCAGTATTAAAATCCAATTCTTTTGATGCATCTATTGATATGACAATTCCGTTTTTTAGAGTTTCGGTTACGATTGAGCTGGGTCACTCCTTACTTACAGTTCGTTACCACGAACTATTCAATATCTATTAGTATCAAAGTTCCGCTGTTTAGAGTTTCGGTTACTATTGAGCCAGGTCGCCCCTTACTTATAGTTCGTTTTCACGAAGTGTTTGAAAGTTTCTCACAAGTCTACTGTATAAAGCAAGAAAGTTTAATCAGAATCAGAGTCTTTCTTAACAGCACGAAAAAAGCTTAGCAGGGCAGTCCAAGGCAGTCCAGGGCAGTCCAAAAGCTTAGGAGGCAGTCCTTTTATATACGGAATAATCTCTTTCTGTTTTAAGATTTAACGTTGCTTCTTACTCTCAGCTGAAAAAAAAACATGTTTTTAATTAGCTAATTAAAAAAGAAAACTTTTCCTGCAAAATAGAGTTGTTTTTTGTTTTAAATTAAAGGACTTCATTAAACAGAAATGAGCAGAAGTCAAGTCATATAATGTTTTAAGGATAAAACTAGACAAATAACTATAAATAAATAAATAAATAAAACCCAAAATGAACGGAAATTACAACAAGTGAAAACAAGCAGAGACTAAGACGAGTAGGGATGACGCCCTCTGTGCCTTCTAAAGACTTATCATATTATCATGATACATTATTATCAAACTTATCATATCTATTTTTTCATTTTTTTTAAATAATGCTAGAAAATCCTGCGCCCCCTTCATTGAAAGCCTCTTCCCCCATGAGAAGTTACTCCATGGAAAGATCCTCCCCAAGTAACCCACCCACCTTAACTCTCCCTCCCAAACCAAATTTCCCCCTGAAAACGTCGGTAAACTTCCATAATAACCATTACTATATGTAAATACCAGGTCAAAGTTTGTAACTTGCAACCCCTCCCACAGGGACTGCGAGGGAGTAAGTCGTTCCCAAAGACATCGTTAGTTTTCCGACTATGGTGAATAAATATCACTATCTCAGAATTTTGATCCGGTGACTTTGGGAAAAAATGAGCGTGGGAGGGGGCCTAGGTGTCCTCCAAATTTTTTGGTCACTTAAAAAAGGCACTAGAACTTTTAATTTTGAATGAGCCCTCTCACGACATTGTAGGACCACTGGGTCGATACGATCACCCCTGGAAAAAAAAAACAAATAAAATAAAATAAACACGCATCCGTGTTTTGCCTTTTGGCAAAAAATGAAACTTCTACAATAGGGTTCTCTGATACGCTGAGTCTAATGGTGTGATTTTCGTTAAGATTGTAATCTTAGGGGTGTTTTCCCCTATTTTCTAAAATGAGGCAAATTTTCTCAGTCTCGTAACTTTTGATAGGTAAGACTAATCTTGATGAAAGTTATATATTTAAAATCAGCATTAAAATACGACCTTTTTAATGTAACTATTAGCATCAAAATTCCTTTTTTTACAGTTTCGGTTACTATTGAGCCGGGTCGCTCCTTACTAGTTCGTTACCACGAAATGTTTGACATAACATTTTGCTTGTTCTTTTTTTTACTAAGCTCGTTAACATCGTAGGACTTGAGGTAGAAACTCCAGATGCTTATTTTTTTTTTTTTTTTAGTTCGACATCCACCTAAATATTTCTTAAAAGCGTAAATTTATCTTCCCGGGTCCACGGGCTTTTTCTGGAATAAATTATTATTATTATTATTGTATCTTCCGATGATAAGTTTGATGATAAGTTTGATATGATAAGTTTTATTCAAAAGGGTATCAACAGTAAATGTGACGAACATTTGGGGGTGGGAATTTGAAACTGACAGGGCTTGTTGTGAGGGATGTTGAAATAACCAAAAGAAAATATTTGCATCCTAATGCTACTGCTTCTACTCATACTACTGCTACTGTTACTATTATCACTACTTCTATTGCTACCATTACTACTAAAGCTTACTCTACTACAATTAATTTCACTGCTATTACTGCTATTAAAACTAAAGATATTGTGGTGAAAAATTTTGAAAATATAGAAATTGTATGGAACTAATTCGAAACACACTATACCCACACAGGTTGTCAAGCAGACGCGTCAGAACTGCTTCAGGAACGGTTGATGATATCTATAAAGCTGAAACTTACAGCTTGTGTTGAAGGGGGTGTTGAAGAAACCAAAGGTACTATGCGCATACTGATACTAATGCTGCTACAGCTTTTTCTTCTGCGCAAGCTAATGGTATTAAGGTGAAGCTTTTAAGAAATATTTAGGTGGATGTCAAACTAAAAAAAAAAAAAATTAAGCATCTGGAGTTTCTACCTCAAGTCCTCAAACTATGAGGACTTTTAAAAAGGTAGCGAAGCAATATCTGAAGAGAAACTTATATTGTTAATTTGGTCCTTTAAGGGTAATTTATAGTGGACTTTGAACTAGCCAGAAGGCACTATATGTATACTTTTAATGCTACCACTTCAGTTCCTGTATCTAATCACACTAAGAGTATTAACATGAAGCTTATAGAGAGCGTTTAGGAGTGTCAAGAGTAATGTGTCAAAGGAGTGTCAAAGAGTAAAAAGAGGCTGGAGGGCAAGCAGCCTCGGCCAAACCCATCCATTTTCCAAACGCATGCAGTCACAATTTTGAGACAGCCGTTTTGCTCAGCATAGTGGAACAGTCAAGCACCTATATCTTTGAAGATATTAGGCATATCAACTCCCCACAATTATGCAATTTGCCAATTATGCTTTAAAACTAAATGTTGCTTTAATATAAGTCAAAAGGAATTATGTTTATGGTTGCCAATAGGACACCTGAGCAATATATCGAGAACGACTATTAAGTTGAAACTATTGGGAATACTACTATTGCTGCCTCTGCACTTACAGTTTAAATAGCTTAAAAGAGTATAAGTGTATCCAGGTTGTCAAAGAGCATAGATACAATCTTCTGGTAATGATATTAAGTTATTTTTCAAGTCAACTTGGTTCTCCAATATACAAATAGCAACACATAGTATGGATTCTTATAGAAAAAAAAAAAACCCCGAAAAGATGTAAAATATAATTTTTTCCTTAAAAAAGACTGCGTCAATAAAAAACAAATAAAAATTAATTTAAAAAACTTTTTGCACAAATATGTTTTTCAAAGCAAAGTAAACAGTTCCACTAAGCCAAGAATGAGCAGAAATAAAGTGAAATAATCTTCCAAGCGTAAAACTACAACAAATCACTATCAATAAATAAATGAAACTCAATACGAACAGAGATTACAATAAATAGCCGAGTAAAACTCAAAACAAGCGAAAATTAACATGAGTAGGGCTGATAACCCCCATGCCATCTCAAGACCAGAACATAATTTGCCCTTTACTGAAAATTAAATAAAAAAAAACAAGTTTTTCAACTGAAAGTAAGGAGCGACATTAAAACTTAAAATGAACAGAAATTACTCCGTGTATGAAAGGGGCTGCTCCCTCCTCAACGTACCGCTCTTTACGCTAAAGTTTACTATTTCTCTCAATTCCACTTTATAAAACAGTAAATAACTGTAGCGTAAAAAGTGGGAGGCTGAGAAGGGAACAGCCCCTTTCATACACAGAGTAATTTCTGTTAGTTTTAAGTTTTAATGTCGCTCCTTACTTTCAGTTGAAAAACTTGTTTTTTTTATTTAATTTCTGAACATTTTGGAATTAACGCCTGTTTGATACTCTTAGTTTTGATCAGATGATTTTGAGAAAAAAGGTAGGGGAGGAGGCCTAGTTGACCTGCAGTTTTTCGGTTACTTAAAAAGGCAACTAGAATTTTAATTTTTAACGAATGTTTTTATTAGTAAAAAATATACGTAACTTACTAATTAACTTACGTAACGAACTTCTATATTTGTATATTTTTATTATGTATATAAGGGGGTTTGCCCCCTCGTTAATACCTCGCTCTTTACAGTAAAGCTTTAATTTTGTCCCATATCTTTAAGATTGACCCCTGAATCACAAAGGCTGTAGAATAAATAGCTGAAATTACTAAAAATACTTTAGCGTAAAGAGTGAGGTATTTGGGAAGAGATGAACCCCTCTTACTAAGGTTTTAATGCTGGTCCTTACTTTCAGTGGAAAATGGTTTTTCATGTTTATTTCTTCATTGTTTTTTTTGAAAATAGTGCTAGAAAATCCTGCGCCCCCTTCGTGGAATTTCTCTTCTCCCATGACAAATTCCTCCAAGGGAAGATCCTCCTACGTAGACCCCTCCCCTCAAACAAATTAAAAAATGTAGATCCCCTCAAACAAAATCTCCTAAAAAATTATCAAATCTTTAACGAACAAATATCAGTACATGTGAATTAAACTGATAATCCACGGTCATACATCAAACAGTTCGTGGTAACGAACTGTAGTAAGGAGCGACACGGCTCAATAGTAAACGAAACTCTAAATAACGGAATTTTGATGCTAAAATATACATCAAAAGAATCTGATTTTCATGCTGATTTTAAATATATAAGTTTCATCAAATTTGGTCTATGTCATCAAAAGTTACGAGCCTGAGAAAATTTTTCTTATTTTAGAAAATAGGGGAAAACACCCCCTAAAAGCCACAGAAATCTTAACGAAAATCACACCATCGCATTCAGCGTATCAGAGAACCCTATAGCAAAATTTTCAAGATCCTATCTACAAAAATGTGGAATTTCGTATTTTTTGCCAGAGGACAAATCACGGGTGCGTGTTTATTTGTTTTTTTTTTTTTCCAGGGGTCATCGTATCGACCAAGTGGTTCTAGAATGTTGCAAGAGGGCTCATTCTAACGGAAATGAAAAGTTCTAGTGCCCTTTTTAAGTGACCAAAAAAAAATTGGAGGGCACCTAGGCCTCTCCCACGCTCATTTTTTCTCCAATGTCAACAGATCAAAATTTTGAGATAGCCATTTTGTTCCGCATAGTCAAAAACCATAATAACTATGTCTTTGGGAATGACTTACTCCCCCACAGTCCCTGGGGGAGGGGCTGCAAGTTACAAACTTCGACCACTGTTTACACATAATAATGGTTATTAGGATATGTACAGTCGTTTTCAAGGGATTTTTTTTTGGTTTTGGAGGTGGGGTTGAGGGGAGGGGGCTATGTGGGAGGATCTTTCCTTGGAGAAATATGTCATGGGGGAACAGAAATTCAATGAAAAGGACGAAGGTTTTTCTAAAATTACTATAAAAAAATGAAAAAATAAACATGGAAAAATTCTTTCAATTGAAAGTAAGGAGTACCATTGAAACTTAAAATGAACAGAGATTATTACGTATATGAGGGGTTCTAAAAATACTTTAGCATAAAGAGCGAGGTATTTAGGAGGAGATAAATACCTCGCTATTTATGTTAAAGTATTTTTAGTAATTTCAACTATTTATTCTACGGCCTTTCTGATTCAGGGGTCATTCTTAAAGAATCGGCACAAAACTTACGATTTAGTGTAAAGAGCGAGGTATTAACGAGGGTACAAACCCCCTCATATACATAATGAAAATTTAAGAATATAAAAGTTTGTTACATAAGTTAATTCTTAAGTTACGTATATTTTTTACTAATAAAAAATTCGTTAAAAATTAAAATTTATAGTTGCCTTTTTGTGTAACCGAAAAATTGCATGGCAACTATGCCTCCTTCCCCATTCCATATTTCTCAAAATCGTCTGATCAGAACTAAGAGAAAGCCATTTAGCCAAAAAAGGAATTAAAATGTAAATATCATTTTAATAATTTACGTGTGGAGAGCCAAAATCAAACATGCATTAATTCAAAAACGTTCAGAAATTACATGAGAAAACTAGCTTTTGTAAATGAAAGTAAGGAGCGACATTAAAACTTAAAACGAACAGAAATTACTCCGTATATGAAATGGGTTGTCCCCTCCGCAATCCTTCACTCTTTATGCTAAAGTTTGACTTTTTACCACAATTCTGCTTTTTAAGACAATGAAAAGCTTTAGCATAAAGAGCGAGGGATTGCGGAGGGGACAACCCATTTCATATACGAAGTAATTTCTGTTCGTTTTAAGTTTTAATGTCGCTCCTTACTTTCAGTTAGAAAAACTAGTTTTTTTTATGTAATTGTAATTAAAATAAGTAGCTTTTTTGAAAGTACTAGAAATACTTTAGCGGAAGGAGTGAGGTATTGACGAGGGGACAAAACCCGTCATATACGTAGTAGTTTCTGTTCGTATTCAGTTTTAATGTTGCTCCTTACTTTCGGTTGAAATAACCTGTTTTTTAATTTAGTTTCAGATCGTTTTTTAAGTAATGCTGAGAAAATCGCCTTCATAAAAAATTCTCTTTCCCCATGAAAAATTCCTCCAGGAAAAGATCCTCCCACAAAACCACTCTCCCCAAAACCGTCCTCACCCCTCACGAGAAAAAATCCCAAAGAAAGTCTATGAACTTCCTAATAACCAATAGATACGTAAACAATAGGGAAAGTTCATAACTTGCAGCCCTTCCTCCGGGGATAGTAGGTGATTAAGTCGTCCTCAGAGAAATAGTTATAAGATTTTTCAAGTATCCTGAACAAAATGGCTCCCTAAAATTTTTTTCCAGTGACTTGGGGAAAAATAAGCGTGTGATGGGGTTTTGTTGTTCTCCGATTTTTTTGGTTGCTTAAGGGTGGCACTAGAAATATTAATTTCCGTTTGAATGTCTTGCGACACTCTAGGACCATTTGGTTGATACGATCATCCCTGGAAAAAAACTAATAAAGACGTATCCATGATCTTGCTTCTGTCAAAAAATAAAAAATTCCACATTTTTGCAGATAAGAGCTTAAAACCCCTACAGTTGGGTTAACTGATACGCTAAATCTAAGAGTGTGATTTTTATTAAGATTTTATGACTTCTAGGGGGTGTTTCCTCCTGTTTTCGAAAATAAGGCAAGTTTTCTCAGGCTCTTAAGTTTTGAGGGGTTAAACCAAACTTAATGAGACTTGTATATTTAAACTCAGTATAAAAATCCAATTCTTTTGATGCATCTATTGATATGACAATTCCGTTTTTTAGAGTTTCGGTTACGATTGAGCTGGGTCACTCCTTACTTACAGCTCGTTACCACGAACTATTCAATATCTATTAATATCAAAGTTCCGCTGTTTAGAGTTTCGGTTACTATTGAGCCAGGTCGCTCCTTACTTAGAGTTCGTTTTCACGAAGTGTTTGAAAGTTTCTTACAAGTCTACTGTATAAAACAAGAAAGTTTAATCAGAATCAGAGTCTTTCTTAACAACACGAAAAAAGCTTAGCAGGGCAGTCCAAGGCAGTCCAGGGCAGTCCAAAAGCTTAGGAGGCAGTCCTTTTATATACGGAATAATCTCTTTCCGTTTTAAGATTTAACGTTGCTTCTTACTCTCAGCTGAAAAAACATGTTTTTTAATTAGCTAATTAAAAAAGAAAACTTTTCCAGCAAAATAGAGTTTTTTTAAAAAAAAATTAAAGGGCATCATTAAACAGAAATGAGCAGAAGTCAAGTCATATAATGTTTTAAGGGTAAAACTAGACAAATAACTATAAATAAATAAATAAATAAAACCGAAAATGAACAGAAATTACAACAAGTGAAAACAAGCAGACAATAAGACGAGTAGGGATGACGCCCTCTGTGCCTTCTAAAGACCAGCATATAGTTTGTGCTTTACTGAAAGTAATCTTTATTTTGAGTTGAATATTTCTATTTCTTATATATCACGAAATTATATTATAAATTATATTATCATATCACGAAAATACATCATTGTAACCAAGACTACTGAAAAGAAAACTAATGTATCTAGATTGACAGTTTAAATTATATTAGAATGATAGCCCATATGTGCCTAGTGTGTTTTGATTCAGTTCAACACCATCATCAAGGTTTTCTGAAAGCTTAACTAATGTCTTTAGCATTATTAATAGTAGTAGGCACAACAGCAGAAGTAACAATGGGAGCATTATTAGTGATGGCAGCAATACTATGAGTCGTAAGCAGTAATAGTATTCATATTTTTCCTTTTTGGTCTAGTCCAACAACATTTCGTCATGCCCTAATAGGTTCAACTTAATACTTTAAGTCGTTTACGAGATATCGCTGATGTGTCTTGTTGATAACCTTCACATACACAATGTGTTTTGATTTAGCTCAGCATTCCCCTAAACAGTAACTGGAGAGTTTCACACTGAAACAATTACCCTTAGTAATATTAATACTAGCATAAGAAGTAGTACTACTAGTAGTATGGGATAACCCATAGCACATGGGATAGCCCATAAGCGCCAATAGGAGGAAATGAGTTCGGGAAACAAGATGCCATCAAACATAGTAGTCAGGGCGCTAGATTCTGTATCGTGCACCCACCCATGCCAGAAGGTACAAAAATGCTGAGGATAGATCTTAGGGTAGTCGACCATGTTGAAAACGAATATCGTAGGGCTCATGTTCGTCGTTGGGGCGTTTCTGAGATATAGGCAAAAAACGCCAAATTTAGCCAATAACTAAGTGTGACGATTCAGGATTTTTTTTGTGAGTTATTGAGCTGAGAAATCCGGCGTGATGTTATATCAATCGAAAGAAGAGATCTAGATCTAAAAGAATATGATTTTTAAATTGAAAAAAAAAACACTAGTATTTTTCTTTATTTAATGAGTTTCAAAACAAGTGCTGTAAATTCTGACAAATATCTTAAAGAAAGGCTAAAACTCAAAATTTCTTCAAGGTAACAAACTTTTTTTCATATTCGAAAAGAAAGTTCATCCAATTCCATACAATTTGAGCTAAAAAAAATATAAACTATTTTTACTTTTAAAAGGTCTGCGATTTTTTTTTGGTAGTGTCACTGAAATGATCACTAGCCGTATCGTGAAAAGGGACATAACTTTTTTTTTCTTCAAAGGGTAGGAATACTTCAGACTTCCTAACTGTTTAAAATTTTTTACTTTTACTTAAAAATAAAATAGGTTTAAAAAAAAGGTTGACTAAAGAAAGTTTTCTTCTTTTAGAATGGACGAATACGTTTTCTGGTGTACTAAGGCGTCTGCAATTACCTTTTTCGGACCTGATTTGCCACTGATACGACTGAGCTGTTTACCACATGAGATAATTCAGCTTCACAGATGGATTCAGTTGGTGCACTCGAGTTTTCTTACTCGGCCTGCCCGCAAAATTGTGAAATAGTAACTGATTAGGGACCTGTTGTAATTAAAAGTAAAAGGTATCAAATAAAACTTTCAAAATATTCCTCATTTTCTTCTTCCGAGAATTCAGATGGGGCAAAGTAAAACTTCCTTCAAGCCCTCCTCGTTCCACTGAAGGAGTATGACCTGCAGCATCATTTCATTTTTGAGCAGCTACAGTCCATCCTGCATCTTCCACTTTTGCATCTGCAGTAAGCTTCCAGGCTTGATGCTTCTTTACAGCTTGAGAAAACTACATCTACTCCCCCTTCAGCCCTCTTCCATACATGGAGGAGTGGATCTGGAATGCTCGGCCAAGCTTGTACTGACGACAAGACTATCAATGTAGCGAATATGGCTCTTCGTATGCATGGCTCAAAGGTGTCGTCAGAAGGTGGCAGTCTTCCCATATCAATGACCAGGGATTTCGCGAGGTCGTAAGCTTCTCTAAACGCGTCGACTGAAAGCTTCCCTTCTGCATCCTTGATCTGCTCCGTCACAGACACCATTTTTAATACAAAAGTTGGAGACGTCACGGTGTTTAAGAAAGAAGCTTTCCCAACGCCAAAGAAAAAGTTCGTTGTGTCACACCCTGATAGACTGTGCACGAACGGTAGCATAATCTGCTCCTCTTTGGAAAAGTGGACTCTATCCGCCAGCTCATGTACTGGGATAATGTAAGTCTCCTTCAACTTGAAATTCTTCAAAAAAATGAACACAGGCTACTGCCACGTCTTTATCGTTGGCATGCAAAATGATGCCACAAGCGTAATGGCTAGCGTACTTGGCATGTGTCATAAGGCGTTGGTCAGCCTCTTCGTGGCTGGAGGACAAGCATTCCTCGTAGTCACAGTGTTCTGGTAAAGTTGGACTGCAGCCACGCTTGACCAGAGACATTTTGAATCTCTCCTTAAACTTGCCTGAGAGAAACAAGTTGAGTGCGTTCGGAAGCTGATCACCCATCTGCTCCAAGGTTTCATACGATATTTCGAGGAGCTAGCTTTTAGACGCTGAGCTGGCAAGTACGGCATCCCATTCTTCAATTGTGCTAGGAGCGGAAATCTGGAGGTTTTTCTCTTTCCCTCGTCGGAGTCTGCATGCTGATTTCAAGGAGATCGACTCTCCAGTGTCCGTGAGCTTCTCTAACAGCCCTTCGCACCAATCTGTGACAATGTGGACTTCAGGAATACCAAAAGGAAGATAGTTCAGCAACGATAGAAGCAATCTTTCCGCGAAGGATTTGACTGTTCCAAACCTGGCAGGCTGATATGAAATTATCTTGGACATTAGGTCAATGATGTGTACTGTAGCTGATGTTGTTTCTTTGGATTCCAAAGTGACCGGCCGAGCTGTAAGTCCTCATTTTTCTCATAGCCAGTTCAACAGCACAGCTTTGTTCTCCGTCCTCATTTTCCAGCCAGAGGATATATTGGCTGATTGTTGTGGAAGCTGTTCAAAAATGGATGGGGGGAAAGGAAGGATCTCTTTTGTGAGGATCTTTGCAACTACTTTCTCCTTTTCTTCGCCATAGCTCAACTAAGCAGTAATGATTATCTTCAAGGCAGTTGATTCAGAGCTGAGGAGATCAGTTTTAGGGACACCATTCACTTTCTGTGTTTTTCTCTCCGAAGGTAAAGTTCGGAGTGCAACCTTTTCATATCTTCTCTCCTGTTGCACAGAAAGTCCTCAACCACCTCTTTTCCTTTTGTGGCTACGCAAGTAATATCAGAATCAGTCTTCTCATCATCCACAACTTCTGACGTCACAATATTCAGTAGGTCGAAGTCCACTCTGCTGAACGGATTGCCACATGTAGTGAAAATGTCTCGAACTCTATCTCGCAAAAGTTGTAATCGCGTCGTCGTCGACTGGATAGTCTTCGTGATGTTTCAATGTCTCTGGGGATACGTTGACTACTTGCAGAAAACCATTGCTGATTGCAGCAGAAATCGGTAAGGTAAGAATCCAAGCTTCAGTCTGTCTCTCATCCATTTGTTCTCCTATTATTCCGGCCGTCGTCTTTGCATCTTTGTTCACTGTACATTCTAGTAGCCTATCTGATTGGACCAGGTGGCCGTGAACCTGGTGGGCGTTATCTTCATTGCGAAGTATCCTTTCATGAACCTCCTATGTACATCAGGAAAGGTTTGTGGTAAACTTTACATGTCTGATAGGTACTGTATGGGACATCTAGTATACTGACGATGGTCAGCCGCCACCGAGTATGGCAATATTCGAGTATTTGCTGTGAAATGAGACTCCCAGTCACAGTTTCGTTTAGCATGAATGAATTGTATCGCTATTTCAAGTATTTCCAAGAACTGCCGCGAGAAAGCAAACGTGGGTGATGCATTTCGCAGGGTATCGAAGGCATTCATTATGGGAGCCAAAGTGATTAAGGTATCGTTTGCCTCCTGAAGTGCAGTTTGCGGGTTAGCACCTCTACTGGTCTTACTCACACAAAATTAGGTTGAATTTCTTCGAGACAATACTGTAATGCAGAAATCTATTTAACAAAGATGAATATCATTAGGTTAAGCACAACAATGAAATCATCTTGGCCATATCTGAGATCAGAAGGGGGTAGGTGGGGCGTAGAAAGTGTTGCAACTTTGGCCATTTTTTTGATAAAAACTGTATTAAATTATGAAATGATACTTTAGATTCATAACCAACTTTTGTTCTTAAAACGCACATTTCATCTCTGGAACATGTATTACATTATTTTTTTAGAGTAAACACAGGTCAAAAAATATACATCAACTGGTCAGAGGTACAGCATAGATCATGTACCTTTCGCCACTTTGTGTTGTAATTGTAACTATTTTCATAAATAAGTACAAAAACAAACAGGAACACATTTACTTCTTTTTCTCCAGCAAGTATCAACTATTCTAGATAAAATATTGACAAATCAATTTCACATCACAGATGTCCCATTTGACAAGCAGTCCGTCGGGTTTTCACTAGAACTATAAATCAGTCCTTATACATTTAAAGGAGTCAGTATCACCTAGTTTCTTGTGATGTTTAATTTTGTAAATTACTTTCATTAAGTCTCTTACTTCTGCAAAAAAAAATTACATTTTTTTTTTGATAGCCAACTTTACAACACCGAAAGTGCTTTTAAAAATTTTATTTCTTTCAATTTTTTTTTTTTTTTTTTTGATCTTCCAAATTTGTGTCATATTCTTCATGATCAACCATCAGCAAATCAGTATTTGCGTCTGAATCACATGTTGAATCAACCTGAAGTAACTGTCTTTTTTTTAATTTTGGCCTACCTGGCTCACTTTTCTTTTTCATACTCTGCTTATCAATTTCTTCTGCTTAGCTTATCAATCAACTTCCCGCTTGGTAGCAGGCTACTAAACAAAATTCCTATTATCGGGTACACTCGCTAAAAAAAAATTGCAGACCCCCCCGATACAATAATTTAAACTTTTTTTCTTAGCTCAATGTGTTCGGAATTAAACGGGCTTTCTTTTTTAATATAAAAATACTTTATCTTGAAAAAATTCGAGTTTTTAGCTTTTCTGTTAGAAATCTGTTGACAAAAATCTGATTTTATTTTAAACTGCGGTAAAAAGTGTACTTTTTAAATTTTTTTTTTACAAACAAAAACCATCTTCGTGTAGCCGCAAGTCTCTTCTTTCTATTGATGTAAGAGTACGCTGGATTTGACCAATCTTATCTGTAAAAAAAAAAAAAAAAAAAAAGAATCGTCGAACCCCATTATAGGACAAATTTGGTGTTAGATATAGATATAGATCTTAGAAACACCCCAACGGCAAACATGCACCCTATGATATTAGTTTTCAGCATGGTCGACTACCATGGGATCCACCCTTAACAATTTTGTACCTTCCGGCATGGGTCACAATCAAAAGGTCACAAATCAGATAAGCGAGATACAGAATCTGGCGCTCTGACAATAGTATATAAACGGAAAAAGGAGACATACTACACTATCAGTCTTCGGGAAAACCGCTGGTTTTATTTTTCCACATCCAACCAATCTAAATTTCCTGGTGAAAAACTTGACCCCCTCCAACCTCTGAAGTTGTTTTACTTAGAAATTTCAAGCTCCCATCCGGAAAATGTCGAATTTGTATTTTGCCAGAAGATAGGTTACAGGTGCGTCTTATTTATTTATTTTTATTTTTGTTCTTCCCGAGGATGATCCCATTGTCCTAGAAATCCCAATCCCCTTCCCAATGATCCTAGAAGATCAAGAGAGAGCTAATTCTAACGGAAATCAAAAGCTCCCTTCCACGCTATTTTCCTAGACTCGTCCGATCAGAATTTAGATATTGCCATTTTATTCATTATAGTTATAAGACCTAATAACTAGATGATATGCCCCTCCCCCTACACATCCCTGGCAAATGGCTGCAAGTTGTGAAATTTGACTGTTATTTACACTATCGGTAATTGGGAAGTACTTCAGTGATAGAGCATTCGATTACAAATCAAAAGGTCATCGGTTAAAATGCGGTTGTACCTTAACTTTTTCGAAAAAGAATGAAGAGCTATGATATTGAATTTGGACATAATATAAATACAATTTTTATGAAACAATTTGTGGTAACGAACTGTAAGTATGAAAAGACTCGGCTCAATAGTAACCAAACTCTAAGAAACAAAATTTTGACTACCATAGATACATCAAAAGAATTGGCTTTTTACGCTGCTCCTAATATAAAGTTCATCAAATTCATTGGTACCCATCAAAAGCTACGAGCCTAAAAAAAATTGCCTGGTTTTCAAAAAAGGTGGAAACACCCTCAAAGCGTCAAGCAATCTTAACAGCAAAATAGCTTAATGTCAATCTTCAGGCTAGTTGGTACCGTGGTTTTTTTTTTTTTTTTTTTTGCTGTTTTTTCATCCATTTGCCCTATTTCTAAGATGTTTCCATTTTAAAATACTTTTTTTCTAGTATTTTTATTGGATAAACTGTAAAATTGTAAAATAATCCCCCCCTCTAGATTTGGAAAATACATTTTATCCCCAGTCTAATTTTGATGAATCGACACCACTGAATGGGCTTACCCTCCTCTCATGCAGGAAGAATAAGTATTAATGTGCTTCAAAGAGTTCGTGGCAACGATCCATAAGTAAAGACTGACACAGCTCAACAGTAACCGAAATTCTAAGAAATGGTTTTAATAACAATAGATACGTCAAAAGAATTTAATTTTTATGCTGAGGCAAAATATATAAGGTTATCAACCTGACGTGTCCCTAACCCCAGCAATAATCGAGAAACGGTATAAAATTAAAAAAATAAAAACAACTTCTTCATGTAAAGGTAAGGAACAACATCGAAACTTGAACAGGAATTATTCCATATTAAAGGGGTTTTCCCCTCCTCGATACCTCACGCTTTACGCTAAAGTATGCCTTTCTGTCACAATACTTTAGGAACGACTCCTGATACACATGGGCCGTTTAATTATGAGTGTGCCTTATTCAGACAACTTCATTTCATTTTCCTTGGTGCTTTAAAAGCTAAGATCGCCATCTGCTTGAATCTAAAATCAATTTAAAGCTAAAATTTAGAAATAATAATTGCGTTTCAAATAACTATGACGTTGATTACGAACGGCCGTTTAAAGAAGTAAAAAAAAATGTTATTGGGAATTATCCGAAACTTTTTCAGGATAAAATTGTGTGGGGAGGGGGGATTTTCCACGGAGAGAATTAACCAAGAGGAGGAAAGTTTTTTTAAACTGATATTGAGGAGCAATATATAAACTTAAACGAACAGAAATTATTCCATATATGAAGGAAACTGTCCCTTCCTCAACCCTAGCTCTTTACGCTAAAGTTCAACTTTTTGCCCTGATTATTTAGGAAAGACAAAAGGGGGGTTGATTTTGAATGGGAAGAACTTATAAAAAAAATTATTTTATCGTAAAGATCGGGGTTGAGGAAAAGGCAACCTCCTCCAATACAGAATTATTTTCTGTTCATTTTAAGTCTTGATGCTACTTCGTACTTCCAATAAAAACACTTATCTTTTTATTTAATTAAAATAAAAAAAAGAGTATCTAAGGAAAAAAAACCTTCCAAAACAGAAATATTGACACTTTTAAACTAAAAGTAAAAATGGTTAAATAATGAAAACATAAGAACAGAAACTTCTCTAGGGTTGGATTAGATTCCAAATAGATTAAGTACGTTAAACAGAATTCGATGAAAGAAGAGAAAAGAAGGTCTACTGAGATTTTAATGATGCATAATTTTCTGGTAAGAGCTTTTAGGAGGTTTTCCGTGTTTACCTCTGTGTGTCAGTTTCAAAGATTTCCTGATTATATTCAAGTACCAAGTTAGCCCAATAGACTCAAATGTTTTACCATTCCAATAGACAACATTATTTTTGTACGAATGTTTTATTTTTCTTGCATAAGGGGTTTGAAATGTGTGTGATTCGGCTGCAATTTAATCTTTTTAAAAAGGAGTGTAGGTGACGCCTAAGGTTTAAAGTAATTTTGTGTTAAAGTTGTCATCACTGACTAGGTTTTTTTTTAAATAATGATAAAAAAATTGAAAATAACATTTTTTAAGGTACTAATTCTTGTATTTAGGGTAATAATAAATTATTATTAAAATTTTGTCCGAAAATGAAACACAAAATTAGAAAATCAACACTTGCAATAACTGAAATAAGCAAGAAAAGAATATGACGATCAATAAATTTTGTTGTTTCTTTAAATTTTGATCGATGTAGCCTGTAGTCAGCAAATGATTCATCTGATTTTTTAAGTTGCTCCAAAATTTGCTTGTCCGCATTTTGGTCCTTACCAATGGATTGGAACTTCTCTACAAGGTTATTCAAAGAAATTTGAATATCTTGTCGAGTTTCTCGTACTTTTGATAGCATTTTAGAGTCAAATGTGCTTGCAAGATCTTTATCGAGAGAATGTATATTTTTTTCTAATTCCTTTATTTTATCATTTACTGAAAGTGATGTACTGCTTTTCGTGGGGCTAATTTTCTTATCTTTCGTAATCCGTGGCACGGCAGTACGGCTGTGCCCTGGTATGTCTGTTGTATGAATAACTTGCTTTTCAACGGTACTAATTATTTCTGTAGGTTTAGACGGATATTGTGTTGATTTGCAATTGAGTTCCTTAATGTCTACAGTCATTTTATTATCTTGAATAAGTGATTCACAAATGAAATTCATTCCCAACAACTCTTTATTCTTCTCTATACTTATTCTTCTCTCAGGTTTTTCTGACCACCAAACATCTACATACTGGCCATCTCCTATCCTAAATTTGGTGTTTACTTTAATACTATCATTATTTTTATTTTTCAAATGGTCGACAAAATTGTTTATAAAATGAGAACCGCTAAGGAGCATACCATCAGCCTTTTTGCAAATTTCAGAAGCTTCACTTTTAGTTTTGGGAGTCTGAAATGCGGTCAAACAGGAATATTTCTCTCTTGCGTTCCCAACACAATTATAAGCATGTTGTATTTTACCAATTTTACAATCCTTGAACTTTGCTTCATTGAAATCTATATATCTTAAATTGTCTTGTATACTTACTTCACAAAGGAAAGCCATGTTCTTTGTTTCATCTTTTGTTTCCAAAATAGTTGTTCTGGTTTCCAGTTCTTTCGACCAGTCAACATCAACGTAACTGCCACTATCTATAATAAATTCGGTGTATTCTTTAATACTTTCATCATTATTTTCTTTTAAGTGCAGCATATGTCTTTTAATGGTATCTAAAGAAGCACTACTAAGTGATCCATCCAATCTCTCACAAATTTCAACAGCTTCTTTTCTTGATGTTTGACTAAGCAGAGCTGTCATGCACATGCAATTTTCTCTATCATTTCCAACGCATTCATAAGACTTTTGAATTTTTTTGTTCCCGCAATTTTTGAGTTCTGTGTAGTCAATGAACTTTATATTGTCTTGAATAGGAGAAACGCAAAGTGAAGAAATTTCGGTCATCATTGTTTTATTTGGTATGTCTTTTACAGTTATGCCACTTTCTAAATCTTTGGACCAATCTACGACGGCGTATTTATTATTTCCAATGAAGAATTTCGTCTGCTCTTTTATCATATCTCCATTTTCATCCCTAAACTTTCTTAAAAACTTCTTGAAGATATGAAATTCTGAATCTGAAGACATGAATTCTTTATTTAGCTTACCTTCATCCAATTGCTCACAAATGTTAGTAGCGTCGTCTCTTGGTATTGTATGATTAAAAGCAGTCATGCACTGACACTTCCCTCTCTCATTTCCGATACAATTAAACCGCTTCTGAATTTTTTTATTTTCACAAGCTTTCAATTCCTGGATACTTATACGACTTGGTTGGTCTTCTATCATGTAGTCGCAAAGGAAAGACATTTTTCTCTTGTTTGATTCAGTGGTAGCCTCTTGAATAGTTATAGTAGGATCAGCTTTTGACCAATCAACGTCCACATATTTGTTATTTCCAATCATGTATTGACTATACTGTTTTATGGTCTCATCATTTTTAGTCTTTAGATGAATAAAGTATCTTTTCAGATATGATAAATCGCCATTAGTAAGCATTGCACCATCGTTTCCACATATTTCAGTGGCTTGTTCTCTATAGACAGGAAGTTGGAAAGCTGTCATGCAAGGGCATTTCCCCCTAGTATTTCCGACACATTTATAAGGACTCTGTATTTTCTCATTTTTACAAGCTTTTAGTTCCTCAGATGGTATGTATATATTACAAAGAAAATTCGACTTCGTCTTTTTTTTCTTTGCATCGTCGTCGTTAATAGCTATTTTAACTTTTGATTCCTCTGACAATTCTATGTCGACGTGCTTATTCCCATCAATAGTAAACTTAGTTTTCTTCTTAATATCATTCTTGTTTTTTAAATACTCTAGAAAATCTTCTAGGTCATTATCCTTTGCAAGTTCCCCGCCCTTACTTTTACAGATTTTTGAAGCTTGTTCTCTTATTTCGGGTTGTTGAAAGGCTGTTATGCATGTGCATAATCCATTCGATTTTTCAGAACAGTACAACTTTTGTATCTTTTCGATTTTGCAAGATTTTAAATCCTTGAGGTCTATGTGATTAACATTGTCTTTAGTGGGTATGTTGCAAATAAAAGCCCTTCTATTTATATCTGTTGTATTTTCTGCATCTTTAATAGATACTCCAGTGTCCAAGTTCTTTGACCAATCGATGTCTATGTATTTATATCCTTCAAGAGTGAATTCGGTAAACTTTGTAATAGTGTCAGCATTATTAACCTGTAAATGCCTCAAAAATTTCTTCAGTGCCGGGTCTGATCCTTCAACGAGTTTACCGTCAGCTTGACGACAGGAATCTGCGGCTTCTTCATTTGACGCAGGAAAAAGTAAAGCTGTCAGACAAGGACACTCCTCTTTATCAATACCAAGACAATTATAACGCATTTGTGCTTTATTATTTTCACAGAACTTTAGATGTTTATAATTTATTCGGCGTTTCCCATCCTTTATATCTAGGCTACAAATGAAAGGAAATTGTTCGAGTGCATGGTTTTCGATCGTTTTGATTCGATAGCCTATCATATTTGATTTGATATGAAATACCTTGTTCAATGATATTTTCGAAAACTTGTTAAACATGTACGATGTGTCCAAATAGATTAAGTACGTTAAACAGAATTCGATGAAAGAAGAGAAAAGAAGGTCTACTGAGATTTTAATGATGCATAATTTTCTGGTAAGAGCTTTTAGGAGGTTTTCCGTGTTTACCTCTGTGTGTTAGTTTCAAAGATTTCCTGATTATATTCAAGTACCAAGTTAGCCCAATAGACTCAAATGTTTTACCATTCCAATAGACAACATTATTTTTGTACGAATGTTTTATTTTTCTTGCATAAGGGGTTTGAAATGTGTGTGATTCGGCTGCAATTTAATCTTTTTAAAAAGGAGTGTAGGTGACGCCTAAGGTTTAAAGTAATTTTGTGTTAAAGTTGTCATCACTGACTAGGTTTTTTTTAAAATAATGATAAAAAAATTGAAAATAACATTTTTTAAGGTACTAATTCTTGTATTTAGGGTAATAATAAATTATTATTAAAATTTTGTCCGAAAATGAAACACAAAATTAGAAAATCAACACTTGCAATAACTGAAATAAGCAAGAAAAGAATATGACGATCAATAAATTTTGTTGTTTCTTTAAATTTTGATCGATGTAGCCTGTAGTCAGCAAATGATTCATCTGATTTTTTAAGTTGCTCCAAAATTTGCTTGTCCGCATTTTGGTCCTTACCAATGGATTGGAACTTCTCTACAAGGTTATTCAAAGAAATTTGAATATCTTGTCGAGTTTCTCGTACTTTTGATAGCATTTTAGAGTCAAATGTGCTTGCAAGATCTTTATCGAGAGTATGTATATTTTTTTCTAATTCCTTTATTTTATCATTTACTGAAAGTGATGTACTGCTTTTCGTGGGGCTAATTTTCTTATCTTTCGTAATCCGTGGCACGGCAGTACGGCTGTGCCCTGGTATGTCTGTTGTATGAATAACTTGCTTTTCAACGGTACTAATTATTTCTGTAGGTTTAGACGGATATTGTGTTGATTTGCAATTGAGTTCCTTAATGTCTACAGTCATTTTATTATCTTGAATAAGTGATCCACAAATGAAATTCAACTTTAGATTTTCTCTGTCTTCTACATCCATTGAGTCGCGAATACTTATTCTTCTCTCAGGTTTTTCTGACCACCAAACATCTACATACTGGCCATCTCCTATCCTAAATTTGGTGTTTACTTTAATACTATCATTATTTTTATTTTTCAAATGGTCGACAAAATTGTTTATAAAATGAGAACCGCTAAGGAGCATACCATCAGCCTTTTTGCAAATTTCAGAAG
Source organism: Artemia franciscana (assembly GCF_032884065.1). Classification (NCBI taxonomy): domain Eukaryota; kingdom Metazoa; phylum Arthropoda; class Branchiopoda; order Anostraca; family Artemiidae; genus Artemia; species Artemia franciscana. Next base: position 33,760,615 of record NC_088879.1, on the reverse strand, counting down.
CTTCACTTTTAGTTTTGGGAGTCTGAAATGCGGTCAAACAGGAAGATTTCTCTCTTGCGTCCCCAACACAATTATAAGCATGTTGTATTTTACCAATTTTACAATCCTTGAACTTTGCTTCATTGAAATCTATATATCTTAAATTGTCTTGTATACTTACTTCACAAAGGAAAGCCATGTTCTTTGTTTCATCTTTTGTTTCCAAAATAGTTGTTCTGGTTTCCAGTTCTTTCGACCAGTCAACATCAACGTAACTGCCACTATCTATAATAAATTCGGTGTATTCTTTAATACTTTCATCATTATTTTCTTTTAAGTGCAGCATATGTCTTTTAATGGTATCTAAAGAAGCACTACTAAGTGATCCATCCAATCTCTCACAAATTTCAACAGCTTCTTTTCTTGATGTTTGACTAAGCAGAGCTGTCATGCACAGGCAATTTTCTCTAACATTTCCAACGCATTCATAAGACTTTTGAATTTTTTTGTTCCCGCAATTTTTGAGTTCTGTGTAGTCAATGAAATTTATATCGTCTTGAATAAATGAAACACAGAGTGAAGAAATTTCATTCATTGTTTTATCTGTTATATCTTTTATAGTTATGCCACTTTCTAAATCTTTGGACCAATCTACGACGGCGTATTTATTATTTCCAATGAAGAATTTCGTCTGCTCTTTTATAATGTCTCCATTTTCATCCCTAAAATTTCTTAAAAACTTCTTGAAGATATGAAATTCTGAATCTGAAGACATGAATTCTTTAATTAGCTTACCTTCATCCAATTGCTCACAAATCTTAGTAGCGTTGTCTCTTCGTATTGTATGATTAAAAGCAGTGATGCACTGACACTTCCCTCTCTCATTTCCGATACAATTAAACCGCATCTGAATTTTTTTATTTTCACAAGCTTTCAATTCCTGAATACTTATATGACTTGGGTCGTCTTCTATCATGTAGTCGCAAAGGAACGACATTTTTCTCTTATTTGATTTAGTGGTAGCCTCTTGAATAGTTATAGTAGGATCAGCTTTTGACCAATCAACGTCCACATATTTGTTATTTCCAATCATGTATTGACTATACTGTTTTATGGTCTCATCATTTTTAGTCTTTAGATGAATAAAGTATCTTTTCAGATATGATAAATCGCCATTGGTAAGCATTGCACCATCGTTTCCACATATTTCAGTGGCTTGTTCTCTATAGACAGGAAGTTGGAAAGCTGTCATGCAAGGGCATTTCCCCCTAGTATTTCCGACACATTTATAAGGACTCTGTATTTTCTCATTTTTACAAGCTTTTAGTTCCTCAGATGGTATGTATATATTACAAAGAAAATTCGACTTCGTCTTTTTTTTCTTTGCATCGTCGTCGTTAATAGCTATTTTAACTTTTGATTCCTCTGACAATTCTATGTCGACGTGCTTATTCCCATCAATAGTAAACTTAGTTTTCTTCTTAATATCATTCTTGTTTTTTAAATACTCTAGAAAATCTTCTAGGTCAGTTCTATCATCCTTAGCAAGTTCCCCGCCCTTACTTTTACAGATTTTTGAAGCTTCATCTCTTTTTTTGGGTTGTTGAAAGGCTGTTATGCATTTGCATATTCCATTCGTTTTTTCAGAACAGTACAACTTTTGTATCTCTTTGATTTTGCAAGATTTTAAATCCTTGAGGTCTATGTGATTAACATCGTCTTTAGTGGGTATGTTGCAAATAAAAGCCCTTCTATTTATATCTTTTGTATTTTCTGCATCTTTAATAGATACTCCAGTGTCCAAGTTAGACCAATCGATGTCTACCTGTTTATTTCCTTCAAGAGTGAATTTGGTAAACTCTGTAATAGTGTCAGCATTATTAACCAGTAAGTGCCTCGAAAATTTCCTTAGTGCCGATAGTGATCCTTCAAGAGTACCCGTTGCTTGACGACAGGAATCTGCGGCTTCTTCATTTGACGCAGGAAAAAGTAAAGCAGTCAGACAAGAACAGTTCTTCCCTGAATTACCAAGACAATTATAATGCATTTGTGTTTTTTTATTTTCACAGTACTTTAGATGTTCAAAATTTATTCGGTGTTTCCCATCCTTTGTAGGTAGGCTACAAAAGAAAGGTTGTGGTGTCTCTGGAGTACTATTGTAATTTTGAGCCCTAGTTAGTTGTGAATGGCTTTGGATATGAAATATATTTATGTCAGTGCCCTCAATTTGTTGGAACAAAATTTTCTGTAACCCTTTGGACCACTTAATGAGCCTACCATCTCCTAATTTGCAAATTTTGTCGCCTTCTTCTTTTGTTTTTTTCTCCCAGAATACGGTCATGCATTGGCATGAGTTTTTAGCATTCCCAAAACAATTATACGAAGTTGTAAAATTTGTGATGTTACAATCTTTAATTTCTTTGGAAATTAGGGGCAAGTCACATATAAAACTTGATTTCTCTGAACATGTTTCGTTTACTACAGTAGAACCTTCTACCTTAATTTCAGAATCATTTGATAAGTCAACATTTCCAACTTTGTCATCACCAAAACTAAATTTGGTATATTCTTTTATATTAACCTGGTTTTCAGCCTTGAAATTCCCAAGAACACCTTTTAGGTCGTTACATGACATCTTACTCAGCATACCTGATACAAAGGTTTTAAAAAAGCTATCAGAACTGTTATAGACCATTTGAATTTCCTTATTTCTGCACTTTTCTACTTCATCTGAGTCTATAAAATCAATATTGTCATCAAAAGGAAAGTCGCAGAGGAAAGCCATTTCATTCATTTCAGCTGGTAAATTTTTAACAGTTATTTCAATTTTCGACTCTTTTAACCATGCAACTTCTATGTACTTTTCATCTCCAACAAAGAAGAGAGTATTATTTTCTATGCTGTTACCATTTAAAGCCTCAATGGGCTTCCTTTCTAAATCCAAAACGTGCTTGAGCATTACTTGGAAATCATAAGAAGACCCCACAGAAAATTTACCATTTAATTGAGCACAAAATTCACCTGCTTCTTCTCTTGATTTAGGATACTGCCATACAGTCATGCAAGTGCATGTCCTGTTTGGAAGCAGGAAATCTCCAATGCATTTATAAGGTCTTTGTATTTGGTGCAGTCGACACAGCTTTAACTTATCTGTATCTACAGACTCTGTAACATCAAAGGAAGCAACCGGAACGAATTTAAACAATGTTGCTACCATTATTAGGCTTACGATTATTTTCATGAGCATTTTTCATCCCAAGTCCTTACCGTCTCGAACTAAACCTCTTAAACTGGAAACTCTGACAGTTTTTCTATAAAATTTCACGTTGCGTTTGTTTTCTCAAAATTTATAATTACTCGTTCTCTTGTATCACATACAATAATTTTGGTACTTTTGAAACTTCTCGTAACAAATTATAAAGCTAAGAGGTACTTATGTCAAACAACATTTTCTTCTTCACAAAACACATTTATTACATCATACGGCTACGAAATCAAACAAATGTAAACAGCAACATATAAAAATGCTATAAATTCTCCAGAACTACTAATGACACGTTATATCAACTTTTGTCAACGTTTTAGATGATGCGGCTTTTCTACAGGGACAGGTAGTGAGCCCCTCGTCAAACATTTCAGCTGCTGAGATTAAACCCCAAGCCCCACACTACCAGAGATCAACTTACTCAAGTAAAACAAAATGGCATTAAAACAGAAAACGAGTAGAAATGATTGTAGGCTCTGCATAACTTCAAATAAAAACAAATTTTGTATTTTAGTATATATGACGATGTAAAAGTATCATTTTTATCAAGATTCCCCAGTTTTTGATAATGGCTTTTTTCTGAATTGCATGTAAATTGTACCTGTCTTATGAGTTATGAACTATGTACATTCGTATAATAAGAATTTTGGCTATTTTAAGAATTGACCTTTGCTTACAAGAAAAAAACAACAAAAGACAAAAAATTAGACACGTCACTGCTTCCCAGAAAAAGTGATTTTGCTTGTTATTAAAGGTGGGGGACTGTAATTGTCCTAGTTAGTTTTCAGCTATGGTGATCCCAATGGCAAAATTTTCATTTTGATTTTACGCCATTTATTTGAAATTTCAGGCTATTTTTCCAAATTACCATACATTTGTTTTCGCAACATACTTTTACCGTTGAGAATAATCGAAAAAAACATCTTTCCTGAATTAGAATTCAACGGAAAGTCTTCGTCACTTGACAGTTTTCTTTTTAAAACACATTTTTATTTTTTTGGTTACTATCGAGGAGACTTAGTTCTCAACGTGGGTGCGGCAGATGCTTCAACCAACATTCGTTGTCCAAAACTGTTAAACTTAAGAGGTTCAAATGCCCAAACTTTGATTGGGAGCACAACTTCATGTTTAACTTGAATTAAATTTCAGCTTTAAGATCAGAACAAGTAAGCTTACCTTTTTCTTCTTTATAGATTTTGTAATTTTGTTTTTCTTCTTTTCTTATGACTTTCCGTAGAAAAATGCTTTCACAACAGCATTTTCTCTTTTGGACACCAATGCAACTTACGACATTGCTCCTTTTTTATTCTTGCCATTTTGTAATAAATCATACACATTACGATACTTCCGACAATTTTGTAATGAGTGTTTACATATCTTCTTTTTTTGGTCTTCAATTTTTCTTGAAATACAGAAATGGTCTGACTCAGAAGTTTCATCTATGAGACCCGTTTAACCATTTTGAGACCTTCAAGACCTTTTACCATTCAATCTATGAGAGCTTTAAGACCTTTTGCCATTCAATCTTTCACACTATTCAGAAGCAGTTCTATCTGTTTGCTGTTTCAAATCGGTATATCGGCAATCGGTCGGTATATCGGTAATCAAATCGGTAAACAGTGAGATAAATGGTATGATATTTACAAATCTATATATATATAAAATAAGGTGTCTGTGTGTGTTTGTCGATTGACGTCATGTATGTTTGTCGACTGTCGTCATTATAATGATTGAGCTGTATGCGTCATGAAGTTGTTTGTTGACTGACGTCATGTTTGTCAACTGATGAAATTACATACCGGGACACAAATGACGATCGGGACACAGGGAATGTAAATGCCGACTGGGAACCTCAAAGAGAAATTACAGACTGGGACTCCCCGACACAAATCACGACCAGGACACAGGGAATATAAATGACGACCGGGACTGGGACACAGGGATTGTTCGAATAGAAATTGCAGACCGGGACACAAATGACGACCGGGACAAAGGGAATATAAATGACGACCGGGACAAAGGGAATATAAATGACGACTGGGGCACAGGGACACATCATTAGAATAATGTGGTATAGATCTGAACACGGATTGTTTTTCCCATGGACAATTATATGTTGCATGTTCAAGAGTCAGTAAACCCGACAATCTATTTATATGCACAGACAATGGGACAGCGAAGAATGTTGTATATTCGCATGTTTTACGAAGTTAAAAACACATATATATATATATATATATATATATATATATATATATATATATATATATATATATATATATATATATATATATATATATATATATATATATATATATATATATAGATATCTATTCACAGGTGGGACAAAGGGACACAACTACAATGGCACGTAACTAATATGTCGCGTAACGACTTACGCGCACGGGGGGGCGCGAAGCGCCCCACTAACTAGGTGTTGGGGTGGCGCGAAGCACCACCCCAAGAGCTAGTAAATATTATAAAAATCCCCACGTAAGAGTTCTATCAAATGAAGACAAAAAAAAACTCATTTTGTTTTGAAATAAAATACAAAACTCATTCTAAATAACAATTCCCAAAGAATTCCTGGAAATCCTTAAAATATTCCAGGTTTATTAGCCCTTTACGTTTGGTTCAAAAAGTTGAGAGATTACATATTTTGAATGATGGCACTTTCAACATAGTTCCGTAAGTACAAAGACACATTCCTAAAGGACGACCCCGCTAATTAAATGCTAATTTTATTGTTGAAAGCGGTAAGTCATTGCACAAGAATGAATTTTGGCCAACCATCAAACGTGACGAGACCAAGAGAACGACCGAGAAATCGCGAATCTACCATTTTTGATAATAAACAGCATGGGCCATCAAACGGGAAAATATATGAAGTATTAATGAACAAAAATAAAGAACAAAGAAATATACGCTTAGAGGACAAGCAAAAGCAAGGATCAAAACAAATAACAAACGAAAGTGCAGCACAAAAAATGAGTACAAAATGCACTTAGATGATAACGAGTTGTACGTATGCTTCTTTCAACTATTGTAACTTTCAGATGACTATGGATATGATAGAGTTCAATTTGATACTTTTCAAGAGTCTTTTTCACACTTGGATTCAAAAATTCCCTTCCTCTATCAATGTGAATCTTTTTAAATGTCTGTTCAGAAAACACTTGGTCCAATTGTTTTGCAACTTCACTTCCATGCTTACTTTTCAATGGCTTTACAAAAAGTTTGCGTGAAAAAACATCATTATAAACTTGTACGGTGCATTATGCTTGGCATAAGATCCATCCAATCTCATTAAATCTGCTTGAGCAATCTCAAAGGGGTTGAGTGCTCTAGTTTTTCGAAAATGTTTCGGTCTAACAGCTCTCTTATGCAAAGTATAGGACTCTTGCTTCTCCAAAAACTTTTGAGCTTCTTGTTGAGATGTATTTGCAGCCAATGCAAGACGGCATGAAGAGGAAAGAGCGCCAAACTTGCCAATATTTTCATAAACTTGCTTTAATTTTTTGCCATTTTCTTAGTAACGAAATCTGTGTTGAGCTTATTATGGTCGTCTATAATGACTTCTAAGAGTACCAGTCTTGAATCGTTGTCCCGATTTGATTGGTGACTGGCTTGGTGACTCGAGAACTGTAGAGTTGACACTTGCAAAAGATCTGTCACTTTCAGTGACTTGTTCTGAAATGATTCTTCTTAAATTTTGCACGTCTTATAAAATGTCTTTATTTCTGATTAGACTGAGGAGGATATTGCTGTCAGCCAAAAAGTTTAAAACGTTTGAATCAATAGCATATCGTAACTTCCTATTTGAAATCAGGTCCGTTAATAAATCTGTTGCATTATAGAGCTTATCGTGAATTTTTATATTTTTAAACCCACGTTCATTTTCAAATCCATCCAGTTCATTCAAGTGATGATATAATAGTTCCGCAGACTGTCGGTAGGATACAGGGAGCTTCTCAAAAAGACCTTCATACTCTTGTGTGCTTGCCTGTGGTGAAAAAGGTTCCGCGGCGCCCGGACCGTGATTTTGATTTACCGGCGCAGCGCACGGGCCCGGATTCTGATTTACCACGGTTGGGTCCCGTCGTGATGCTAGCGGTCCGCTGGGTTGCGGTTCTGAGGGTAGGCTTGGTTTTGAAACAATAGCCATTTTAATGGGTTTTGTCATATCACTTTGATACTTTTGAAGGTGAGACATTGCAGATTGAAATAAAAGTAATTTTTCAGAATCAGAAATGGAATCGTTATTCAAGAAATCAGCCATCTCATATTCAAAGTGCTTCCTTGGCTGAATAGCTGTCTCCAGTGGAATGAGCTTGTACGGATGAACTGCTGCCATTTCTGGTAAGTAGAGATCCAATTAAACTTCCAATAATTGGTAATAATACACAAAAATAGCCACTTCCTCGTTGTACTAATTTTTGGCGCTTCTGTTTAATATTCTTCTTTTTAATTGGTACATCACGGATAATTTTGCGATGTTGACAGCGCTGTTTCTTTTGACAATGGCATCGAAATGTTTGAATTGGTAATATTTAAACAAAGTTCTGAAAATACTTTCACAATATCCTTGTCCAAATTTTATAATAAAGCACGTCTTAGCTTGGGTTTAGCTTTAGCTAAAATCTCTGCAAAAGGATGAAGTTGCTTCATTCGTTCCATCTTCAAGACTAGTGTCACTTTTTCCATGCGTGTGGTAGATATACTGTTGCTTCTTTTTCGAAAATGTTACTTGTTAGCATAAGATTTCTATCGTTGCTATTCAAATTTATAAATAAGTATCCAAAAGGTTTATAGGTTGCCATTTTATAGCTGTCCAATAAATAGCGAGCGTTTCCTGGGAACATTTGTTTCCCTAAAGTTGTAATAGAGGATTGATCTCGTGCTTGTCGAAATAATACAAATGTATTTGTATTTAAACTTATCGTTCGAATACTTTTTGTTTGTTGAAAAAGATTATGCAATACTAATATCACTGAAATGTTCATATGAGGAGATTCGACTGTCCATAAATGCAACAGCTTTTCAGAGTGATTTTCCATGTGCGTTGCAAGGTCATCAAAAATCACTAAAGAATTTGACTTGAGGTTCCCAAGAATCTCGAAGTTCTGAATAAAATGGACCTATGGCATTTCTTCTTTTATTTTATCATATATTGTGTGCCAGGTTCGATAACAATAGTAACTTCCTCTTGGAGGCTTTTCAAATAGCTTTTCGTTTTCTTGAATTAATTTAGATATGAAAACACTTTTCCCTGACATCGAAGGGCCAGCAATAATCATCCAAAATTGTGTTTCAATTTTAAACATGTTGACTGATTGCTTTTCTTCTTTAAACTGTCACTTTTCAAGATTATCCACTCCTCTTATAAATTACCTTTATCCAGTTCTCTGAAGAAGAAAAAAGTGTTGGTTGTAAATGTTCTTTAGAAAGTTCTTGCAGTCTTCACAACAATGGATTAAAAGATTGTTCCGTTTTTGAATAATTGCTCTAACTTCTTGAGGTTGTCTATCTTTTTTATCAATATAAAAAAATACAGAACACTGTGTTCTGTAAACAGTCACTAATTGCATCTTCAAAGTCACATATCCCACTATGGCTACTATAGCCTGCTAATTTTGCATCCAATGTTAAAACGTCCAAAATTGTTGTTTCGTTGCATTTACATTCTCTTCTGTTTTCTAAGAGCCTTATCTGTAGCTCAGGTAAAGAATTGCATGAAATACACATTCGACTATTTAAAATGTTCCAATTGGTATAGTCCATAAATGTTTTACACTTGCATTTATATCTTACTATAAAGTTCTGACATAGGATTTCTAAACATTCACAAAGAAAACTAACTGTAGTATACATATTTTCACTAGCACTTTCTATACAATACTAAATTTGTTTTTGAAAATGTCAATCATATCTGAGATCACTTCATTTCTTAAATTTTGTAATGTCCAAGAGGAAGGGTAGTGATCCCATCATTAAAAATATATACTTTGTCTGAAACACCAGAGATGGCAGCACGGACAACTTCCATTGTATATAATTTCAACTTGAGAGATTTTATGGCGTTTGTAGTAGTTCTAATGACCCTTCCTTCAAAAATAGCTTCTTTAAATCTTTCCGCCGTTAGATATTTCTTCATCAGATGTTTTGATGTTCCTTTGGCTGCCTTCTTTAATTTCTCGTTCTGCGTTACAACACAGTAGAATTTAGGCGAAGCGGCGATTAATTCTATGAACGTATCGCTTCCTAGTTCGTTTTTAAGCCTGCGAAATTCATTCTTCGTCTGGCTATTTACCAGATAGGGATATTTGATGGGGTCCCAATTGGAAAAGTCTAGGATGGGTCGGAGGGCTAGGGATTTCAAATCGCCGACTAAATCCTCTTAATAAAGAGGACTAAATCCTGTAAATATCTTAATAAAGACTGAGTCAGTATCTGAATAAGCTAAATAAATTCCACCAGAAAGAGGCCCACCATAATATGGAACTATATTGTCCCAAAGTGTCTCAGCCATAATTTTCTTCGATATAGATAGGATGGCTGCACCAGCTGCAATATTTTTGTTCAGGAGGGCATGTCTCTTTTTTCTGAATATCAGCGCAAGATTCTTATTAACTATTGAGAAAGAAGATATATTACAGTCTCCAACCAGACGTCTTGTAGTTTTCAGATCTGTTGTAACTATGCACGACGTCCTTTTTCGTCCTTGCTCTACAGATTTCCCGAAAATAGTGTTGTTAAATAGCTTATAGAGCTCAATCTTCGTTTTAGATTTTGTTCGTGATCTTCTTTCCATAAAATGGTCAATGTATGGTTTCATAAGAAATTCCTGTTTGAATTGAATTAAACTATGGATCTTATCTAGAAGAAAATTATGATTGAGTATGAATTTCAAGTATGTATGGTGTAGGGTAATTTCCTTTTTGTAGCCAAAAGAAGCGATCAATTTATTTGTTGACGTCCATGGGATCTTGTCTTCCTTTATCCGTTTTTGGTTGTATGGGGGTAAATCTTCAAAGCAGATTTTCTGCCTGGAAATAGAGTGTGGCATCATTTAATAATAGTCGTGGAATTCTCGTGGAATTTCTCCGCTAACTGTCACAAAATAGCCATACTCTCCATTCTCTTTTATAGTAGAAAAGTCGGGGTAATCCTTAGATTCTAAAATTTTATAGTCACCAATGGGGATTTTATAATTTGACATGCAGTTTGCATATAGTCCATTATGATCTATACACAAACCGTAGCTCAGATTATCAGGATGAGTAGGGTCACATTGAATATTCCGATTATTATGGAACATCAGACCACCATATATAGCTTTTTCAATCTTAAGATAAATTTCTAAATCTTCAATTAAGTGGATTTGATGTGGAGCTGCAAATTTCAGCATTAGTTGGTATGCTAAAGATGGAGTTGAAAAATATGCATTTGGGTTTAAACTATAAAGATCGAGTACATCTTCAACAAAGGCCATAAAAACATCGGCTAGAGGTAACACGTCTGATGCAAGATAAATTCCGCAATAATGCCACAAATTTTTGCACTCGAAGACATTCCAAACTTCTTGCGCAAGAGCGTATTCTTCTGTACTTATATTCTTTTGGTTGAGATCATCATAAAAAGATGCTTGAGGTGGTAAACTTGGTTCTTCAAACCGTCCAAATTCATCCATATAACTTTATAGGAAAACACCCTTTTGCGTAAGTAGATTGTATTGATGATCATTTGAAAATTTCTGTCGTACGATTTGGAAAGACTGTGGATCTTCAGCCTTTTGTACAGTAATCAAATTTTCCAAGGATTTTGGCAGGAATGCAAAAGTGTCAAAGAAGAGAATTGAATAGCGGCGTTCTTGGTTATTTTCAAGGCTCCGGGACCAGCTAATTCTTAAGGTGAGAAATTTTTCGCTTGATTTAGCCAATGGTTCGTACTGTAGATTAAAACCTTCAATTTGTGAAAAGGCTTCCAAAACATGTTTTATGTCATAACTTAAATTTTGGAACCCAACCGTATACCGCTTATGTCTTAAAACGGTGTTACATGTCGAGTGAGCTAAACATTCAAAATTCGGTCCTTTAATATAATGGCAGTGGCGTCTGACTGTTCTATCTCCTACTTTTTTCGGTTTTTCGATCAGGGGTTTTTCACATATACCACGATTAGTCTCTTGAAATTTATGACTAACTTTTTAGTCGGTGCTGGCTCCTTTTCGAGTAGGTTCGTCAACTTTTTTGATGATTGACTCAAAATCTGCAAAAATTCTATATTGAAATGGCATTTTATTATAGAAATCCTTAAATTCGATTATTGCTTTTTTGGCCTTTGGCATAGATAATGTTTGCAAACTGTGAGGAGAGCAGGCTTCGATATGGTGTTTTAATTTATCCTCAGTCCTTGGTGGTGACAGACAGTATGGGCAATAGAATTGCACTGTTTTTCCTGAAGATAGTAAACCACTTAGATTTACAATAGGCCAACAATGAGCGTAGTCTGTATCACCCGACTCTCCGTACAGTCAATAGGCATAATATTTTACATTAGAATTAGATGGAGCACGAATTGGACAAATTGCTTTCTCTAGTTCATTATAATGTAATACGCATATCCCTACTGAGGCGGAGACACTTTCTTGCTCCCATTTTGAGATATCGTTGATTTTGATTGGCCATTTTCCCTCAAAACAGTTGAATATAACTGTTGGAAAAAATAACGGTTGGAAAAAACGGTTGGAAAAAATACCTATTTAACTCTAGTAAATTAGACTGACTAGAATTGTCTTTTAAAACTTGATGTCCCGCTGCCAAGACCGACCATTTGAAACATTGTGATGCTTGGTCGAACCGTACCTGTAAAATTCTTCTTTTGCTAGCAAGGGCTTGTGGAACTGGAGGACCGTTCCGGCCGACAGGAATGGGAAAATCCCCAAAAAAATTTCGTAATATGAATGTCGAAACTCTGGATTCCTTTAAGTAAATATCCACTCCCATTTTCTGCATACTTCCCCGCCGATTCATTGATTTTTGTGATGCATTTGTCAATTTCTGTATCTATATCCCCACCTCTATTAAAACGCTCCATGTACGAAAGCAAAGGGAAAGCCCTATCCTCTTCATCTTCCCGGCTAAAAATTGTATTAACTGCAAGTGAGCTCTTACGCTAGTACGTTCTTCTTCTTGAATTTGCCGTATTAATCCACCGATAGTTTGGCACAAAACATTGACTAGTTCACCAGATCTTTGGGTCTTAAAGGCGACATTGGATTTAAAGGTATATGATCTTAAGTAATTGTGAAAGGCATGATCTTTCAATTCAAATTGAGCTCCTCCAAACTGATTAGAAGGACCCGGTTGATCTAAATCTACTTGTAAGAAGAGATCATTGTCGTCATCTAAAAAATTTTAGACTAGCGATTCAACACTGGTTTGTGTGTCGCTACCATTCAATTCAAATTGAGCCCCTCTAAACTGATTAGAAGGACCCGGTTTATCTAAATCTACTTGTAAGAAGAGATCATCTTGGTTAAAATCCAAAAAATTTTGGACTAGCGAGTCAACACTGTTTTGTGTGTGGCTACCATTAATTGAAACTCTTATCTTTTTCGCTGGTGGTTCTGAAAATCCAGAACCCTGACTACTTCCACTGTTTAAATTTTCAGTTTACATAATAATTCACTGAACACTTTCTTATCGTAAGCAAAACTGTAACTGATGCTATAATCTTTAACCCTCGCCTTTTATAGCTTTTGCTCAAGATTATGCAATAATGTGAAATTTGTACAATATTGGGAAATCCCCCCTTTTCACAATTTTGATTGGAAAATCCAATGACCTATTGGAATGCTGAAATGTCAACAATTGCAAAACATGTCTAACCCTGTTTTCAATAACACCTTTGATAGAATGTAACCCCCTTTTTCCGCAATATCTTTCTTAATTTCATTTGCATTTGTACAAATCATTAATATTCTTTTTCTTTACAGGGTTCTCCTCCAGCATTCCTGAATTTCTCACAAGAAAACTATATTTATTTATATATTTTATTTAATTTATATATTTTTTATTCAGTACAATAAATTTTCATACGTCTACTTCTTACTCCAAACTACTTATGCCATATCGGAAGCTAGGAAAAACCTAGACCTAGTCTTAGAAATATTTTTTCCAGCATAAAGAGAATTAGAATTCATAAATTTACTAGCCTAGACTATATTGTGTAATAACCACCAGGTTCGTAAATACCTACCTTTGCGACATCGCAATGTTGCGTCACTTGCATCTGGAAGACAGTTGATTGGTGGATTGGGGAGGGGAGGGGCGGGGCTTGAAAAGCCTATCCTTGTCGTTTGAGATGTTTACTGCAATCAAAAGGATATAGTATAAGTCTTAAGTAAGGGTTTTAGGTTTTATAAGTGTGGTTTAGGTTTTAGATTTTGTTAGGCGTTTTTATAAGCGTTATTGTTTGTCTCGTGCTTGCCCTGCATTTTCAGTTAATACAGTAGTTGAAAGATAACCTTGGATTTCCTTAGTTAGAACTCGGTCAGGACCAGCGCATGCTTGCCCAGGTATTCGAGATCGACTGTGGTGTTGCCGATATTACACCTGCGGCTGCTAGTACTTGGTGTTTTGAACCTGGTGTGCTCGCCTTAACATGCGTTAAGGACCCCCCCCCCCAAACAAATTCACTCCAGTCAGTTGACCGTTGGGCTTGTACAGTCTTCAGTCGCAGCAAACCGAGTGACCAAAAGCATTACAGTGGTGGCAGCGGTACTGAGTCTCAAAAGAAGGACATCCAAGGGTTAGGTCTCTTCCGTCATGTCTTTGACATAAGAGCAGGAAAAGAAAATATCTTCTCTCACTACGGTATTAGAGATAGGGAAAAGTATTTCTGAATATGCGGGAACAAGTGACGTAGATGAGCTCATTGAAAGACTCAAAATCTTCAATGAACTTGCGCAGCCGTATGACTTTAAGACTAAGAAGCAGTGTCTAGTGACTAGGCTAAGAGGGAGTGCCTTGCAATATTTTGATTCTGTTAGAGAAATGGAAACTGCATATGACTGTATAGACAAATTGATAGAAACTTTTAAAGCTAGGTTTATTGAAACAAGTTTGACCAAAAAACTAAAAACAGAAGGAGTAACATTTGATAGCTCTATGAGCATTAAGGAGTAAGCAGACAAAATTTGTAGAGCAGTATGTTTACAGCCAGGAAAAACTGGGGCAAATAAAACAATCCAAAAAGTACAATTACACGCATTTATGCAAAGATTGCCAAATATATTAATTATACATTTACTTTCTCGAAAACTATATTCACTAGCAGAAGACATAAGGCTTATAGAAACAGAAATACAAATGGATGAAATAATGAAAAATTTCGATCAATATAACAGAAGGAGAACGTAACAAGGATCGGGGTAGAAAGTGAGTAAGATTTTTTAAGAAAACTCAGCAGGACAGGTCTAGAAGCTCTTAGGGCCAGGTTGGAGGAGAGAAATGGCGATGGCAAGAGATGTCATAAAGAAGAAAAAAGAGGAGACCAAATGACAAATCTGGAAAAAGGGGATTACCTGCTATTATTGCGGAGAGCCTAATCATGATATTTTTGAATGTCACACCAGAATTCGTGATGGAGACAGAGGTTACAGAAGATATGGATTCCAAAGGCAGGACAATCAACCAAGTTGTGGACCCAGAGGAGAACAATCCAAAGAGTCTCCTCAAGGAAGGGGTAAAGGACGATTTTTCAGACCATTTAGCACTAATAGGGACATCCTAGGACCAAACAACACATACACACCTGGAAGAGATGGAGAACATTTTGTTAGAGAATTCATCCCCAGAAACCAAGGAATGGATCAGGCAAATGCAGTAGAGGAGTCATGGAACGATCGTACACCCAGCTCATTTCACTTTGAACTCATTCTGCGTTCAAAGTGATCACACCTGGATTAAATTGGATATTTTATGAACTTATTAATTCAGTAAGCCCTTTTTAGCTCAAGAATGGTGAACTATTTCAACACTCGGCTATAAGCTTTCATCGAATGAAAACTAGTTCATTATAATTAAAGGTTTCACAATAACTGGTTAAGGATAAAGTGAAGTGTAACCTTGATCTACGTAAGAGGATTATCAAGAGAACTATTTGTGCATGAATTGTAGACAAAATTATTGAGTTATCATTATTGAACTATTTGAACCAGTAAGCGAGAATCATTTTATTTTACCAGTAAGCGAGCAGAAGAGGGGAGGTTTCTGTCGCAAGGGCCGTTGTACCTGCCGGGAGTGGTATCTCCCTTAAACTGCGGGGAATAGGGAGCAGATACCAACACTTCCTTTGGTAATTGGTATGTAAATTTGGTGTGTTTCAGGCGTGATGCCTGTTACCAGTAGTAACGATAATCCTGTCCTTGTTTATTCTCCAGTACTGAATTTTGTGCAGAGCAATTTGCTAATTAGAGAAGAGGATGACGTGATTAAAAGGCATGGAGTGGAGTTTTTTTTACTCTAACTCGGTCAAGGTAGTAAGGACGTTATTGTGGCAGCTTTGTCCGGGACATGAAGATTACCCTATTCGGAAGGGAAATAATGCACTGGTTAGACATTGTGCAGAGCAATTTGCTAATTGGAGAAGAGGATGACGTGATTAAAAGGCACGGAGTGGAGTTTTTTTTACTCTAACTCGGTCAAGGTAGTAAGGACGTTATTGTGGCAGCTTTGTCTGGGACATGAAGATTACCCTATTCGGAAGGGAAATAATGCACTGTTTAGACATTTCAGCGACATAATTACTCTATTGAAGTCTCTTGACGGGACTGACACTGCTGTTCCGACATTCGTCATAAAGCGTCCTACGGAAGTACCCTGCCTCCCTTCCACTGCCTACACCACTCTATTGGTGGGAATGTCTTCGAAACTTGACAATTATAAATTGAGCTTCCCACAATCACCCAAGCCGGCTTCAGTGCTAGGCTCACATGCAACTGTTACTGTCTCAAAGTTACCGGACACCTTATCTGACCCTCTTAAGCAAAAATCTGCTATAGACCAAATTACTGGACATGAACTAGTACATAGCGTAAAGCCCATCGATGACAAGTGGTATATCAATATGGACAAGTCTGCTACGGAGAACTTCTGCCCGTCAATCCAGAATATAATCTCCAGTACTACAACATAAGCGGTTTCCAAGCGGTTTTTTGGTATATCACGTAATATTCCTACCGGCATTGACATTACGGTACTCGGAAGCCAACACGGTATCAACGATGCTAAAAGACTGGGCCTATCTAAGTCTGTGAAACTCGAATTTTGAGATTATTTTGCTCAATCTACGTTTTTCAAGCATAGCCTCTGTATGGGCTATGAAATTTTTCCTGTTTACGAGTTTAAGGACCTACCCAAATACTGTTTTAAGTGCCGATCACTAAACAATCTACAGAACTCCTGTCCCAGCGTTCTCCTGAAATGTACTCGTTGTGGAGGGCCACACATATCAACAAAAGAGGAGCCATGCACTGCCGATCCCAAATGTGCAAACTGCAGCCAAAAACACCCTTCCTATAGCTTTTCCTGCCCTGCTATTAAGAATTGGATAAAGTGCAACTTCACCTTTCACCCATGATTGCATCCGTCTCAGTTATTTCGTTCAAGATAAATGGCACCAAAGATAAGGATTTTGTTATTGATGAGTTGTACGGTTCCTGCAATTTGGTATGTCTCCAGGAGCATCTTCTCACTGCTTCAAGTTGAATTTTTTGTGTCGAAGTCAGCACCATACTACGTTCCTGAATCCAGCAAAAGGTACTGGCGGTCACCCTTCCGGTGGACTAGCCTGTGTCCTTAAACGGGACATTCGTCTACCCTCCCCAGTGCTCTTCTACTTCGACGAATTTTGTTTTTGGCTGCGTGTGTCGGCACTATTGTATTTATAAACTCTTATCTCCCATATGAACGATACTCGATCATATCCTTAACTAAATTCGCAAAGGCTTGTGATCTGCTGAAGAATCTTGTGAATCAGGTGCTGTCAAACTCTCTACAGTATATAATAATCGGGGACCTAAATACTGATATTAATCGATTTTCTGTGAGAAGTGATTCACTTTTTGAGTGTATTCCGTCGTACCGCGTTGTGCCCAAATCCCTCAATTTTTCATAGGTTCATCATTCTGGAAGCACAAGTGATATTGACCATATTATTTGCTCGCTTGGCATTATCTCTTGTTCTGCTTCTGTTCATGTTAACGAGCAAGATATTGACCACATGCCAATTTCAGCGACATTTACATTGGATATTGATCTATCGGAAACAAATTGCTCACGAGAAAAATCGAAGTGGTTTGAAAAAAGTAATTGGAGCAAAGCCAATATACCGCACTACATCTCCACCTTAACAACCCTTCTTTCTACCATACGTGTTCCATATCTTCTTCTTCAGTGCCAGGTACCTACGAATGGTAAAGCCGACATTGACTGTTATTATAACCAACTTGTGATGCGTATGAAAAGGGCAGAAGAAGCTGTCGCACCTTGGCAACGTATTCGTAAAAGAACTCAAAAACTTATCTGGGCAATGGACCCTTGTTTAAAATCGATAAAAATAAAGCGAAACTATGGCTCCAGATATGGAATGAATGTAGTTGACCAAGTTCTGGGTGTGTCGCTGATGTCAAACGTAAAACTAAAACCAAATATAAACGTTATCTAAGGTCGGCACGTTACCGCGGTGTGGACTTCCCTGTGAGTAGGAAGGATTGGCGAAAAGTGATCAATTCTTACAAGTTAAGTGATGAAACTGTGACAAGTAATTGCCTTCCACCTTCAGCTTGGTATAAACATTATTCTTCGATTTTTTCAGTGATTAACTATTCAGTGCATTCTGTATATACTCGCCTTCTTACCCCCCTCTTTAGTACAACGCTTTCGCAACGCCATATAGTGCCCATATCTTTTTCTTCCGTAATTGATGCTGTGAAAAGTTTAAAATCTGATTCAATAGATAAGGATGGTATTTCTAAGATGCATATGCCGATTTAATGCACCCCCCTTATATCTCACTTTCAGCTTCTTTTCCAAAGGTGCCTATGTACTTCATACGTACCAGAGAGTTTTCTGTGTGGCACTGTTTCGTCAATTTTAAAAGGGGAAAGTCACCGACTGATTGTTCCTGCTATCGACCTATTACTTTATCAAGTAATATAAGTTAGTATATCCTTCTACCTTTTTTGACTAAAAATATTATTGAGGGTGAGAACCAATTTGGCTTTCGATATCGGGTGGGTTGTCAGCATACACATAAGATTCTGTCTTCTTTACTGGCTGATAATTCTTCCAAGAGAAATGGTCCTTATATTTGTGCTTTGGATCTTTCGAAAGCGTTTGATAGTGTGGTCCATAGTCAGCTCCTTTTTTCCTTGTATAATTCTGGGGTCAATCTCTCTGTTATAATGCTTCTTAGGTTTTGGTATTCAAACTCTTTTCTTCAATTAAGATCTGCACCAGACACTATTATAATAATACGAGGAGTTAGGCAGGGTGGTTTTCTGTCCCCTACGCTTTTTAAAATTTGTATTTCTAGTGTGCTGGCTAAGATTTCAGGTAAAAACCTTTCTGGTCTTGCGGATGTTTCTTATCTTGCATATGCTGACGACTTGCTTCTGATTAGCCGTTCGAAAAAGGGTATTTCCCAAATGGTCTCTATAGTTTTTGACGCTTTCTCTGATATTACTGTACTACTGCAACTCCCCTTCACTGTAATAACTTCACTATCTCTCTTTTTGATTGTATTCGTTCCCTTGGTATCTCTATTACTAACAATCTTCCGAGCTTACGTCAGCGTACTGTTTGTGATACAAGCAAAAAGATTCAGATTGGTTATGCGAAAATTGTTGCAAACAGAGGGAAGTATAATAGACGTGCACTGGCCAAACTTTATTCTACTTTTTGTGATCATTCTGTCCATTATGCTTCAGGTCTTTTCCCTCTTTCTTAATAATAGTAATTTAAAAGGAATTCGCATAAATTATTTCAAATTTTGCAAATTTCTTCTGTATCTTCCACCTTAGACAAGAAACCGTACTCTTGTTAGAAAATTTTCAGTTCCTGATATAACTTTAAAATTGGAGATTCTTCACAGAAAACTCTCCAGTACAGCTTCTGCGTGCCTATCTCCTCGCCACCGGCCTAGCCCTTTTTTTCGTTGACTTTATGTGTGTATTTGTATTTCTCTTTGTGTTTTTTTTTATTTATTCTTACTCCACCATATTTACTTTATGTATCGTTTGGGTGAAAAATAAAATTAAAAAAAAAAATATCAGGAAACGATCATTGGGTGAATTTAAATGAAAAGCCCAGCCTTTGAGGGTCGAAAAGGATGCGAGTTACATTATACCCTTATAGAGTCTTCAATGTTGTGATTTTAATAATTCTACAAATTTACCCATAGTTCCTTGTTTTAGTATAGTGTCTTAAAAATGTACCTTGTCTAATTGATACGGCGGCTTCGACTTCAACGATCAGAGAGGAAATATTAAGGAGACTACCGTCAAATATACAAAATAAAATTCAAGAATGTACGAGTAGCCTAACATCAGTCTTAGGTCATCAGTTGAGCATTTTGGGGGAATGTCTTTTAAAACTTCCTACAGATAAAGAAGGGTTCATCGTAGGGATGATTATTTGCAGGAAACTGCCATTTCCATCCATACTAGAGGTAAATGCACTTCGAAAATATGGTATAATTTAGAATCCGACCCGGTAATGAAATCAAAATCGCTACCACCCCAAAAAAAGGGATTTTAATTGCACAACTTTGCAAGATACTGATCCTTGCAAAAAATATGAAATACAGCTCAATAATCAGGTAGCAATAGAGGCAGAGATTTGCATTCAGGTTTTAGCAGCAACAAATACTGAGCCCAATCAGCAAATTACTACTTAAGCAGAAGCCTATACGTTAGGGAAATATCCTTCTATTTTCGTCGAAAGTCAGTTTTTGACCACAGAAAGGGGGACAGCATACTTGAAAGTGTCATATTTGAGCAATCAAACGGTCAAGATTCCCAAAATTAAGCTAGGAGCAGCAGAAAAGATTTCTCATGAAAATATCAGGTAACTTTAAAATTCCAAGTAATGGGTGAATAGCATACAGGATACATCTTTCAATACCCTGCGATCAAAGCAGGAGGAATATGGCACGACAAAAACTGAATTCTTTGGCACACTTTTACCTTAAGCATTTGTAGCGCAGCACCATGCAATAGGTAGGTGAGATTTTGTGGGAATACAGAGGGACTTTCACCAGGCACAAGTCTGATTACGGCTTAACATATCTAATTACACACAAAATACCCACAGAAGGCCCACCAATTAAAAATGCAGCCATAAAAAACACCGTATCATCTACGGTCGCGGCTGGATGAACCAATTAAAGACACGGAAACACAAGGGGTCATCAAATTAGCTGTTAGCGAAAGGTGTTTCCCATTGGCTATTGTGCGAAAGAAAGATAATACGTGGCGATGTTGTGTGGATTTTAGAGTTTTGAACGCTGTTACAGTGAAAGATATAATGAAACTTCCTCGCATAGATTCCATTTTTGACTCACTAAGAGAATTTAAGTTCTACACTAGTTTCGATCTGATAGCTGGTTACTGCCAAATAGCACTAGATCCTAAAATCAAGCATAAGGCAACGGTCAAAATTTGCTTTGAGGGTAGACCAAAAATCGTTAATTTGTTTGAACACCATGCGAAACAGCTCCGCAAGGTTAACCCGATGGGTTCCTCGTCTTGAAGCTTTTGACCATACTCAAATCTACATGAAAAGCCGCAGTAACATATTGCCAGATTTTTCCACAGGAAATCCACAGGAAAAATCAAAACAATCTCTGACTATAGCCGAAATACAAGAGGATAGCGCTATCTTTTCGATAAGAAACATAGCAGGACAAAGACGATTTTTGCTCATCAATGAAAAGATTTATAGCGGAGGGTAACGAATTACCCGAACACTACAAGCATCATATAAAGTAAATAGGTCATCACGAACTAGACGGAGACAAAAATATCTTAGGAAGACACTACAAGCCACTACAGACGTACAGGCAAAATGACACCCGATTAATACCAGTTATACCAAAGAGTCTGGAGGGGCAAAGAGTTATTCCAAAGAAGTCATTTATTTCTCAAATGTCGTCAATGGGTGCCATATGGGAGAAGCAAAAACCATGGGTAGAATCAAAGGAAATTTCTAGTTTTCAAACATGTATAAAAAGGTCAAAGAACTTATTCAGAGCTGCGAAGATTGCGCAAAACACAGATCATCGTAAACAATGCCACGAGCAGAATTGGGCACTTATGATATGAGTTGGAGACTTGATATCAATTGCACATCTGGGCTCAGGTGGTTGACTTCCAATATCAGCTACAGGAAACAGATATGTTCTCACCATCGCGGACCATTTCAACTCGTTTTTACACGCCTACCCTGTGCCCGATGAAAAAAAAGTACTATTGCGAAAACTCTAGTCACTCATTTATTTTTGGAACAAGGTATTTTTTCCAAGGCCATTCTAACAGATAATGGGCCTTTTTTTAGGGCCAAACTGTTAGACAAAGTCACCAGCTACCTTAAGATAAAGAGGTGGTATACATCAGCTTACATGTGCATGTGTAATGAGAAAGTAGAACGTAAACACCGTGAGCTTGCACTCATGTTGGGTATTCATATTTATTCCAAGCAAGAACCAAATCATTGGGACGATCACCTACCGTTTGTAGTATTCGCAATAAATACCACTTATTCTGCTACTTTAGGAGACACACCGGTTTTCAAACAGTACTTGACGTATCCCAAGAGTTGTATGGAGTCTATAGTCAATGATTACGTACACTATAATCTGGATCAGTACAAACAAGAAATGATTATGAGAATGAAAAAGGCAATGGAACAGGTAGCTAAAAATGTGGAAAAGGCTAAGGTAAAACAAAAAGATAAATATGATCGTAGAGTAAAAAATACACGGGAATATAAAATAATAAATATAGTCTGGGTTCAAAAACCAAATTTGGAAGGAACAAAAAAGCTAAAAGTAAAATCGAATAGACCTTTTCGTGTGATAAAGGCTGTTCCCATCAATTTAACCTATATATTCAGAACAACAGACAGAGGAAATAGTACACCATAACTGCATCAAACCTGGCTTCTATTCCAAGCCATGGAAAGTGAAACCTGCTCAGAAAAATTATTTGGATAATGATGAAATTGCAACCCCGGTTCTAACACATCAGCCATATTAGTTCTTAGAAATTTTTAATAATCACAACAAATGGGAGGAATTAAAGGAGTATCTAGCACGCACTTGGATGGACCGCCTCAAACAATACAACCCGAAGGAAGACTTGTCAGACCCACCCAAATCAAAGGATGTCGAATTTGGAGACGAGGATCCAAAGCAACTTTTTTTTCCAACTGAAAAGAGTTTACCGATTCCTCCAGCAGGCAATCCCTCCACCAGTACAAAAGCCATCAGCCCAAAAGCTCATCCACCAAATAGCTTGCAAGTGGGGGAACAGGCGAATACACCAAATGTCGAACCTACCACAGGAAGAAAATTGCTAACTTGTCTAGATTGTGGACGATGCCTCACGCAAGACTGCGAGGAGCTTGCAAAGGAAGCATTTTTGGAAAGTGGTGATTACACTTGTAGTCCCAGTACCAGCAGAGCCGAAGAACCAAAGATGGAGTTCACCAGATTTTTAAAGCCTGCACCAGCAGAAGATTTTAAAAGATTGTACTTTTTGGAATCCGCAATAGAACTAAAATAAAACAAATGATGCAATAACTAGCTGGACTACGACAGAAAATGACCTCAGAGGACACTGGTGATTTGTCAACTGATACCAAAGCCCATGGATAAAAAAGGTTAACACTTTGAGAATAACTTTGGAGAAAACTTCACCGAACTGTTTCCCAGAAAGGTCCGTCAAAATCTGAAGCTGAGGCCGCCAAACAGCTCAAATTAAATGAAAAAAAGAGGAAATTTGATGAAGCGACACAAATTAGGTGTCACTCGGATTCAGATGTAACCAAAAAGTCATGTAAACATTACGGGGAAAAAAGGAAAACGATTATTCCAAAGGAGTCTGAGTCTCCCCAAGAAAGTTCGTCGGGTAGATCTTGTTTACCTCCAACAAGGTTAGTTTGAAACTAATAAGTAAAAAAAAACGTTTCAAATGTAGAAACCCATCGAAGCGATGCAATTCCAAGTTCATTCGTTTTGTAGACGATTGTCGGCATGGATTCTATGGAGTAACTGAATTTGCAGCGCCCATGGGAAATACCTCCGCATTGCGGCAATTTTGCAAGGAAAGCAAGCGACATAGCATTGTAACATAGGATTTTTCACGAGAATGTGTACTAAATATTTTAGCAGATATTTTTGGCAAGGTAGGAACTTATCCTAGTTTTGAGTTTTTGTTCAAACTGAAAACAGTGGTAGAAAATCATGAAAGATACCAAGGACCTATGGCATGTGGTAAAACAACAACCTAACAAAGATTCTCTAGTAAAAGCTTTGCAGGAGCAAAAGTTAGAATGGATGGTTAGAATTTCAGACGAGACTTGTGAAATTGTAACTAGCAAGGATCCATTAGTCAAAATCACATATCTAAACTCTGGGACAATTATGAACAGTGAACTTTCAGGATTGCGCGTATTTTCACCAAACTATCGTTTACCGAAATTACTTTTTTCGAAAGCCTTAAAATAAAAAAAATGGAATAAAATATACCGTATTGAACAAGATACTTTGATTTTCTCACACAAAATGTACTTATGATGTGGGCATGCTTGTAGCCGGCAACCGAGAACTCTCTAGTCATGATTTCATTGGTTATACTTTCTTTTAGAAATGTTTAAAATTCTCTTCGGGGCAATTATTCTGATTGTGCCTATAAAGGGGCAAAATTAACACCAGAGGGAATATTTGTACATGCAGTAGACGAAAGACTAGCTGTACAGTTACTCCAGGTGAGATTTGATGTCTTGCTGGCAAATTTTATTTGATATTGATATGACTCATTTACAACACATGCTAGAAATTTTAAAGTCAAAAACAAAATCGTATAAAAGAGTAACCAAAGAGTTTTTCGCTCGAAAAGATTTCAGAAAAAGCATTTTAGTTTTTATTAAAATAAGAAATACGAGGAAAGCATACATATCAGAAAGTTTTGGGAAATCTATATCGGCTAAGCTATATGCCATGGAAAGGCATATAGATTCGATCACGCATATGATGAAATACATCATACGCTAAAGTTTGATGTGAAATCATTTACGCTAAAGTTTGACTCTTTCTCTCAATTCTTCTTTCTAAAACAGTAAAAAACTTTAGCGTAAAGAGCGGGGCGTTGATGAGGAAGCAGCCTCTTTCATATACGAAGTAATTTCTGTGCATTTTAAGTTTTGATGTCACTCCTTACTTTCAGTTGAAAAAACTTGTTTTTTTTTATTTAATTTCTGAACGTTTTTGAATCAATGCATGTTTTGATTTTGGCTCTCCGCAGAGGAATAATCAAAACGAAATTTGCATATTTTTTTTTAGGCTCAATGGCTTTCTCATAATTTTGATCGAATAATTTTGAGAAAAAAAGAGCGGGGGACGAAGCCTAGTTGCCCCCCGATTTTTTGGTTAATTAAAAAGGCAACTAGAACTTTTAATTTTTTACGAATCTTTTTATTGGTAAAAGATTTACGTAACTTATAAATTAGCTTACGTAAAGAACTTTTGTATTCTCATGTTTTTATTACATACTAGGTGTTGGGGTGGAGCTTCGCGCCACCCCAACACCTAGTTGGTGGGGGCGCTTCGCGCCCCCCCCAAGCCCCCCCTCGCGCGTAAGTCGTTACGCGCCATATTAGTTACGCGCCATTGTAGTTGTGTCCCTATGTCCCACCTGTGAATATAGATAGATATATATATATATATATATATATATATATATATATATGTTTTTAACTACGTAAAACTTGCGAATATACAACATTCTTTGCTGTCCCATTGTCTGTGCATATAAATAGATTGTCAGGTTTACCGACTCTTGAACATGCAACATATAATGGTCCATGGGAAAACAATCCGTATTCAGATCTATACCTCATGGTTCTAATGATTGCCCTTGAGCTTTGTTGATGGTGATTGCTAATCAACCATTCCCTGTGTCGCCGTCGTCATTTATATATCCCCGTGTGCCCCCCGGTGTCCCGGTCGTCATTTATATTCCATGTGTTCCGGTCGTCATTTATGTCCCGGTGTCCCAGTCTGTGAATTCTCTTTGAGGGTCCCGGGCGTCATTGATATTCCTTGTGTCCCGGTGTCCCGGTCGTCATTCGTGTCCCGGTGTCCCAGTCTGTATATACATTCGTTTTTGAATTGGTCTTTTTTTTAGGTTTTAGTTTTCTGCCTTTTTTTTA
This sequence comes from Artemia franciscana, assembly GCF_032884065.1. NCBI lineage: Eukaryota > Metazoa > Arthropoda > Branchiopoda > Anostraca > Artemiidae > Artemia > Artemia franciscana. Next base: position 33,734,875 of record NC_088879.1, on the reverse strand, counting down.
GTTTTTTTTAGTTATACCTCATGATTCTAATGATTGTCCTTGAGCTTTGTTGATGGTGATTGCTAATCGAACATTCTCTGTGTCCCCATCGTCATTTATATATCCCCCTGTGCCCCCCGGCGTCCCCGTTGTAGTTGTGTCCCTTTGTCCCGGTCGTCATTTATATTCTCTGTGTCCCGGTCGTCATTTGTATTCCGGTGTCCCAGTCTGTATATACATTCGTTTTTGAAATGGTAAATGATGAAATAAATTTTTGTATTTTTCCCCTTTTTTTCTTTTTATTTTTTTTTTGGTTTTTACATTTTTTAGTTTTTTTAGTTTTTTTTTCTTTTTTGTTTTTAGTTTTTTCTTATTTTTATTTTTTTAGTTTTGTTTTTCTCCTTTATTTTTCTTTTTGTTTTCTTTTTTAGTTTTTTTTATTTTTTAGTTTTTTTAGTTTTTTAGCTTTTTTAGTTTTTTTATTAATTTTTAGTTTGTTTTTTTCTTTTTAGTTTTTTTGTAGTTTTACCTTTTTTTTAGTTTTTTTTTACTTATGTCCTGGTCGTCATTTATACTCCCTGTGTCCCGGTCGTCATTTGTGATGGTTTGTTGACGGTGTTTTGTTGATGGTGATTGCTAATTGAACATTCCTTGTGTCCCGGTCGCTTTCTCTTTGAGTGTCCCGGTCGTCATTTATATTCCCTATGTGCCGGTGTTCTGGTCGTCATTTGTGTCCCAATGTAATTTCGTAATTTCGTCAGTCGAAAACATGACGTCAGCCGACACAGAAACATGACGTCACCTGATCCACAGACAGACAGACAGACAACTTATTTTTATATATATAGATATGAGGAGATTCGCCCCATCGTCAGTACCTCGCTCTTTACACTAAAGCTTAAATTTTATCCCAATTCATTAAGAATGACCCCCTGAATCACAAAAGCCGTAGAATAAGTAGTTGAAATTACCGAAAATACTTTAGCGTAAAGAGCGAGGTATTAGAAGGAGGTGAGCCCCTCATATGGGTAATAATTTCTGTTTGTTTTAAGTTTTATTGCTGTTCCTTACTTCCAGCTGAAAAAGCTTTTTCACTTTTATTTTTTAATTGTTTTTTTTACAAATGCTAGTAAATCCTGCTCTCCCTTCATGGAAATTTTCTTCTCCCATTACAAATTCTCGAAGGAAAGTTCCCACAGCATATCCCCCTCTTCTCAACCCCTCCCCCGAACCAAAAAATCCTCCTGAAAACGCCTGTATACTTCCCAATAACCATTACTATATGTAAGCACAGGTCAAAGTTTGTAACTTGTTGCCCCTCCCACGGGGACTGTGGGGGAGCAAGTCGTCCCCAAAGACATAGTTATAAGGTTTTTCGACTACGCTGAATAAAGTGGCTATCTCAGAATTTTGATCCGTTGACTTTGGGAAAATAATTAGCGTGGGAGGGGGCCTAGGTGCCCTCCAATTTTTTTGGTCACTTAAAAAGGGCACTAGAACTTTTCATTTCCGTTAGAATGAGCCCTATTGCAACATTCTAGGACAACTGGGTCGATACGATCACCCCTGGGAAAAAAAAAAAACAAAAAAAAAAAAACAAATAAACACGCATCCGTGATCTGCCTTCTGGCAAAAAATGCAAAATTCCACATTTTTGTAGATAGGAGCTCGAAACTTCTACGGTAGGGTTCTCTGATACGCTGAATCTGATGGTGTGATTTTCGTTAAGATTCTATGACTTTTAGGGGGCGTTTCGCCCTATTTTCTAAAATAACGCAAATTTTCTCAGGCTCGTAACTTTTGATAGGTAAGACTAAACTTGATGAAACTTATATATTTAAAACCAGCATTAAAATGCGATTCTTTTGATGTAGCTATTGGTATCAAAGTTCCATTTTTTAGAGTTTTGGTTACTATTGAGCCGGGTCGCTCCTTACTACAGTTCGTTACCACGAACTGTTTGATTGAATAATCAAATTCAGGAATTTTTTAAGGACGTCAATCGTATGCTCCTTACGTTGCAGAAGGACACAAATAAAGAAATGAAAAAGCTAATAATCAACAACGAAGAAAACACAGTTGTTAGGAGTTGTGGAATATTTATCCGAATATTTTTTTGGTACTGTATCCGAATCTACATGGAAAAACACAGAGTCGAATCGGAAAAATCGCACAAACTGATGAAAATTTAGTGCAATAACGAACAGAATAACAATCAATTGCAAAAGATTGTTGATAAGTTAAAGTTAATTGCAATACCATTTTTTACGCTAGCTTTTTATTATAATTCTTTGCTTCACAGATTTGTTGATTTTTTTTGGGATTATTGTAGTTCTTTTTTAGCTAATCTAGGAATTCGATTTCTGTCTGTAGTAAGTGTTTCAAGCAAAAGCTTCAAGAACAAGCACAGAAAGAACTGACTACCTATCGGACATGTGATGCATAGATTTTATTTGTGTGTGTGTGTTCAAAAAAAACGAGACGAGAAACACGTGAAAAACAAAACATGTGACACCGCAAAACAAAGCACAATATTAATATGCAGAAAACATTACAATGTAAGAAACCGCATTTTTGTTCCTTTTGTTTTCCTTGTAAAACAGTCGCAATAGTTTAAATGTTTGAGGAATATTCTTAAATTGTTGTAAATAATGGAATGACTTATTACCAACCTATGGGCAATTAAAGGAAGAAGTATATTTTGTGCAAGAATTTTTATTTAAACGGGTACAGGCAGCAACCACAATGGGGTTGGCACTTCAATTTAGTGACGGAGCATTTCAGTTACAAAAGGGAAAATGTATAGATTGTATAGAAAAGGGATATAGTGAAATTTTAGTTTTGGGTCCAAGTGAAAGGAATTAGATCGAAGGGTTTTGCACTTTGCAAAACAAAAAAAAAACAATTGTCTTGGAATTAGTTATTTATTTTTAAGATTAGTTATTAGGGTAATATTTAATTAAGTTTTATTTATATTATTAAGTAATATTTGATTAAGTAATAGTTAGGTTTCAAAGATGGAAAAAGTTTTTATTTTTATTTTATTATTATTATTTACTTTTTTGTAGTTTAATTTCTTGGATGCGAAAAGCTACGGAATGTTTCAGTTTTCGTCGCATGCCGGAAGATCTTGCACAGAAAGTCACAGAACTAGATATTCACCAGTAGTTGAAGAGCATTGGGCTAAATAATGGAAACACGAGAGCAAACGATTCAGATGCTTTAAGAAGATACGGATTGGTGAGAGTTACTTTAGCAAGCCCAATAATTGCGGACGAGTTGTACCGTAGATGGAAAGATAGTGATATAAAATTCTCCTTCAACAGTGAAATGTTTCCGATAACCTTTGATAGAATAGGAAAGCGACCCATCGTGGTCTCATTGAGGAAGGCCCCAGGAGAGGCTAAGTACCCTGAATTAGCAGGATTGCTTAGTAATTTTGGAGAAGTCCTCAATGTGCGAAGGAAAAAATACGAAGGTGGCAAATTTATTGAGGTCTATAGCGGAAGAGCCACAGCGCTAATGCACATATCCACCGATATTCCATCCGCTTTTGTATGGAACGATGAAACAAATTTTGTTTACTATGGAAACCAACCCAAACAGTATTTTATGTGTCACGAGTCGAGCCATGAAGCACTCCCGCGCCCAAAAAGAAGGAAACATAGCATTGGCTCGATTGTCTGGAGCCACCGCAGAGCAAATAGTACTCCACAGGTTGAGCATACAGTTAGCTGTATCGCCACTAGAGCTACATCCAGAAACCAACCTAATAGAACAATACAAAATTAGGCATCATCAGAAGTTTTTGATCTGGTTATTGAGGCCTTGGAGAAAGAAAGTACGCGAAAAGACAAACCACAGAAACCAAAGGAAAAAGAAACAGAAGAACTATCCGGGAGTCAAAACAATCCTTCTCAAGATGGTAGACCCAAACGGGGAGTCCCAAAACCAGTTTTGAAATCGAGTTAATATGAGGTTAGTGAACGCAGGGCGCTGCTGTCCTCGGCCAAAGAAAAAGTTAATCCTATGCCGACTCCTAAAAGAGATAAAGTAATGCGTCCGAGTACGAAGAGGGAAGACCAGATTTAAAGAAAAAGGATAGAAACAAAAATAATAAACTTCCAAATTAAGATGATTCGAAGGATTGGAACTTTGAATTTAAATGGTGCAAAACAAGAAAAAAGATAAAAACTGCTGCTAAAGTTCTTGAATTATGAGAAAATTGATATACTATGTCTCCAAGAGTTAGACACGACAATTTTAGAGGGCTTGAGGAAGAAGGATATGAGCTCGTGTCCGAGGGTGTCTCTCCTGAAGTGGCCTTTATTGTGCGAGGCTCAGCTGTGGTTGATAAAAGATCATTTTTGTACAAGGAAAATAGTGCAATTCGTTGTTTTACGTGAAAAGGGATAAAAATTTTAAACACCCACTTACCGTCAAGTACAAAAAATGCTAAACGGAAAGATGAAACGGTGAGAAATGAGCTGGTAAGACATATGGAGGATGAGTATACGGTTCTACTTAGTGATTTCAACTGCATGGAGAATTTAAGTGATGTTTATAGTCAGAGTAAAAAGTGAGCGAGGATTTAAAAGAGCTTATACGAGCATACCAGATGAAAGATATATGGACTGAGAAAAATACAGCCCAGGGATCCACAAGGATGGATAAGAGGGACTAGCAGAATCGACAGAATTTATGTAAGTGAAAACCTAGCAGAGAAAGTAAAAAGAGTAAAGAATATTTGTGTAGCTTTTTCGGACCATATGCCTATATAGTTATAGCTTTAGGAGATCCAAGAAGGGACATGGTGGAAAAAAGATAAAAGGTTAATGGAGAATGGATCCAAATTTATGAAATGAAAAGACATAAAAGAACCATTTGGAGACAAAATATGAGAATCTGTAAATATATACGTAAAAGGTATGGACTTGGTACAATTTTCAAAAATGCCTTGCGATATATAGCTGAAGAAATTAAAGGGATGGAAAGAGACCATCGGAGGAATGCATATTGCCATAAAAGGTATCTATATAGAGGGTTAAATAACTTTAAAGAAGAGATAAATAGTGGTAGCCACTCTTTTTTTGAATATGAAGAGATGAAAAGTGAAAAAAATATATTGAGGAAGAAGAATATGAGTCTTGGAAACCGAAGAATAGGCTGGCACAAGTGGACAAATTCAGCCAAATGAATTTAGCATCAAAGTTGAGAGCTAAGAGAGGCAGACAAGAGAACTGTACACAAAAATTTCAAATGACAAATGGACAGATTACTCAGAATGCTGAGGTTATAATTACTGACGTAATGACATTTTAGGCTAGTATTTTTATACTTCAAAATCAAGAAAGGGGAATCTCAGTTTCCTAGATGAATTGAGGGTGCAAAATACGGTTTCAGAAGAGGGAAACCAGTGCCTTGAGGAGGAAATTATGATTTCCGATATTGAAAGGACTATGAGAACCCTTAATGATGGAAAGACCAAAAAAAATTGGAAAGAGCTAGGAGAACTATTTGTGAAAGTTTGTAACCAGTTTATAAATGAAGGATACCTATCTGATGGTGTGGCGGTAATAACATTGATTTATAAAGGGGAAGATAGGACCAAGTTAAAAAATTGGCGACCGATAGCAAATTTGTGTTCGGATTATTGAATATGTTCAAGTGTTATGACGCAAAGGTTGAATAAGTTCTTAAGAAGAATTATTGGAGCCTACCAGCATGGTGGTATAATAGGGAAAAAGGCCTAACATTTACTCAGTGATCTTAAAGAGCTGGTAATGCGAGGAGATCGAGAACTTAGGAGACTTAAAGTAAAAATAGATCTATTGGCTATTATGAGTATTGACCTAGTAAAGGCTTATGACTCAGTGGGTAGAGTAATTTTGCGGGTATTAATGGAAAGAAAATATGGGATGTCTAGACAAGCAGTGACAAGATTTGAAAATCCTTATAAAGACCCCAAAGGCGTAGTCAAGGTGAAAGGAGAGTTAACAACAGAGACTGAAATGGAAAAAGCCCTTCGTCAAGGAGACCCCCTGTCACCTTGGCTGTTTGAGAATTATGTGGACCCCCTTTTAAGTATGTTGAAAGTAAAATGCAAGGCCTACCCTTAAGTAATGACAGGAATCTTAAGGCTTTGGCGTTTATGGATGACGGAAATTTTGTTGTGGAAAAGCTGGAGGACGTTAAGCAGGTATCATTAGGCCTCCGATGGTATGAGATTAGTTTCCATGATAAAATCCATCCGGAGAAGAGTAAAATAGCGAGTTTAAGGGGGGTGAAAATTCTCAGGTTGAATGCCATAGTTGGATCAACCTAACATATCAAGCTAAGATACTTGGAGTTAGTTGGGGAGGGAGACAACGAGGGCGACAGCATGGAAAGAAGTGATGAATAAAATGGAGGGCACGGTCCGTGCAAAAGAAGGTAAATAAAGTGGTAACCTCTTCGAAAGAGTCTAGTACTATCAATTATGTTTTATTATGCAACAGTATTTGAGTTACAGAAAGATATACTGAAACGATTTGAAAGAGAAGTTTGGAGATTCATTTGGAAGGGAAAAGTTGAAAACCTAGCTATGAACATGACGACAGTAAGGATTGAGGTAGAAGGTTTGGGAGTTATAGACTATGGCAAGGTTTGTAAATCTCTATTCCTGAGAAATATTTGTGAGACGATCGCAAAAAATGATGAATTTGGGGGAATAAACCGTGAGTGGTTTATCCAAGTTTTAAATGAAGAGGATAGTGAAGAACGAAAAGAACTCTCAAATTCGTTACCCAGGGGATTCAGAGATGTTGTGGAGGATTAATGTGAATCTAAAGGAAGTGGAATTTTGACAGTTCGATGAATGCAAAGACGATGAAAAAAAAATAATTGATATGTTTCTAGAATAGAAGATGAAGAGAGATAATGATTACCGGGCAAAGGCACGAGAACCATTCATTGATTTTTATGTATCTTTTGGACACCTAGCTGAAATGAAATACCAGATAAGAAGTTATGTTTCTCCTCATTTATGGAATATTGCCCTATTGTGACCGCATGGCAAAATTTGTGAGAAATGAACCACCGGAGTGTGGGCTCTGCGGAAATACAGTCAATGATGGATTACAATATAAGATTATTGAGTGCCCCTGCAACGGAGGGATATTGGAAAAAAGGTTTGAAATTGTGACAGGGGAACATACGAGAGTAGATAGTGTTGAAGAAAAGAAGAAAATTGTAAAATTAAGTTTTGAATGTGAAAAAAAAAAAACAAGAGAAAGAGCATAGTTGTTTTTTTTAGTGACGAATATTTGTGTCGTGTGTGGAAAACGAGGAAGAAAAGGGGAATTTTGAGTCAGGAACAGTTTCAGGCACGGTATAAAATGCGTGTGAATGAGATAAGAAAAAGTAAGTGGGGGTCCAAGAATGTGGATGTGGAGTAGTTGATGGGAGTTAAAATGGTTGAATGAATGGAGAATAAATTGATAATTATTGATTTTAATTGTAAATGTAAAATTTGTATTTTGTTTTTAGAAATGTGGTAAAAGGAAAATTTGTTGAGGTTTTTTTTTGGGGGGGTTAGATTATAGTTTTAATGATGAAGGTAGGTGTAGTTTAAGCTTTAGTGAGAAAACTCTAATTTCAATAATGTTTTTAAAATGACTTTTTTTAAGATGTTTTGAGAATTTTGTAAAAGGTTATAAAATGTTGTGTAAGTAATGAGTTTATATATGGTTTTTTTTATCTTATATTAAATGTAATAAAGAATTTTGTTTTTTATTAGTAGTTGGTTTTAGGTGCCCAATAATGCAAGGCCAACGGTTTTAGAGTAATGTATTTTACTTTTAAGTTTATATGTATTTGTATTATGTAAGTAGAAAAATATTGTAAATTATAATGATTTGTTTAATTCGTTTAATGTTTTTATAAATAAATATATTCGCAAATTTGATGGCAGGCCGTTAAGCCTCTACAAAACAAAATCTTAATTTGCATTTCTTCTAAATTTGCACAAGGAGAAAATGTCACTTGAAATTTATGTATTTGTAATGTATTTTAAGATGAGAAGGGAGCAGACCGTTGCTGCTGGGGGCAACTAGTGACAGTTATTTTTTTAGTTGTATTTTAATTTTAATTCCGGTAAATCTTTTTTATTAATCTAAATTTTATTTAAAATTTGTTAGGTTTATTAATTTATAATTTAAATATTTAAATTTTTGAAGAAAGTTAGAATAGGATTTTTAAATATAATAGAAAGGATTAGAATTTGTTTTTGTTTTTTTAAGTTGAAAAAATTAGGATGTTCGGGGATTTTTAGTAAAGAGGATTAATTATTTGATATATAAAAGATTCAGTAATTCTTAGTTCAACAGTCATTAACATTTGCAGGTTGACGGTTTAACGGAAGACTTGTTTTCAGGAGTTATGATGAGAATCATCACTTTGTTCACTATTCTGATAAGGACAATTGCCGTCACGTCGCCAAAGCCCCTTCGAGGAAAATGATCTTTGCCTATGGCAAAAATAGGTCTGGAGAAGAAGATACTTCCAAACCTAGTACCGATTTCCTTGCCCGTTCCGGCTGAAATTTTAGAACTCCCAGCAGATTCTTTGGGAAAATTATCAAAACAATGTCAGAAAAGACAATAAAGTAATTAACTTTTTTGAAGTTAATATTTTGTAATATATTGACTAAAGATTAAAAAAAAATATCTTTTGAAAGATTAAAATTAAAATTGAATATACAAAATTGGCTAACCTGGAAAAACTTTGGCAAGGAAAGGTCCCTATTCAAACGGAAAAGTAAAGTTGAGATTTGACCTAGGAACCTAGCATAGAAGAATAACTTCAGTTTTAGACCAAAAAATTGTTTTTGGTTAACGGATAACTATAATAACAATAAATATAACTCACAACACGACAACACTGTCGTATGGCACGGATCTGTCTCCTGCCTACTCCCAAAAAATGTTGTTAGTACCTATTCTCTTAATCTATTGAGTCAAAGAATCTACGTTAAATAGTAGCAAAAAATATATCATATATCAAACAAAAATATTGTAATAGTTTCAAGCCAACAAAACGGAATAATTGTAAGGAAAAATAGTAAATACTTAAAAATTAAAATAAAGCGCATGCATCAGAGTAACTAGCAGTTGATAGTTTCAGTGCCCTGGCTAGAACAGCCAGTAATTTTATGCTTTCCTAAAGAAAGATTGTGACACGTCATTTATTTATTAAAAATAGATACACACTTACAGAAGTATCCTTTATTTTTCACCTCTCCGTTTGTGGTAGTGCACATATTCTATTTTTTCTCTTCGGAGAATACATAATAAGAAAGTATTCAGATGGCCTATGTTCAAAAAATTCAGATTGCCCATATCCAAAACACTTATGATTTCAAATGTGCTTACGGTATGTATGCATCGTCCTGAAGATTATTCTTTAACATCCTCCAAGATAATTTACAAGAACCATTCAGATAAGCCTACCCTTACAGACGTGTTATGGAGATTTGTGTCGTTCATGATACAAAGGAGTATGTCGAGCTAATGAAAGAGAGGGAATCTGCATTGGATGCCTTAGGAGATGTAGTTCACTGCAACATCTGTACAAACTGTACAAATGAACTGTACAAATGAACAACGAATGATGATTAGTTTTCTCTGTTCTTTTCTAGACTGATTTGGCTTCTCTAAAATGGTCGATACTCAAACACACTACAGGGAAACGGAGCAAACCTAGACAAGAAGCAGGGATATGTACTGTTGAATGCTTCTAGAAAGTGCTTGGGACTTATTTGTGTTACATTCGAGACTCCGGAGGATATTCAAGTTCTAAAAGATATTAAATTAAAACGAAATGACTATGAAGACCCATTGACTGCGTTCACAAGAGAAGCTGGAACATCAAAATTAATCAAAGTTCCAGGAACACTGGATTTTTCCGAGAGGCTGATAACAAAGAATTGGAAAGCCCAAATTGCACCTAGTCCTGAAGGCATTCTCTGGAACCAGCTCTATAAAATGAAAAGTGAAGAAGATACAAAAACAGTATGGTGGGGTTCTCTAAGGTATAGTGTTCATATTGGTCTGATGAGTTTTGCTTTTTGTTTTTTAATACCGAGTTTCATCATAAACAATCTGAATCTTGCTCCTTCCGAAAAAATGAACCTGGTTTTCGCGCAGCGTCTTTCAACTATTGTTTCATTGACATCAACTCCACTTGTACGGATTCCGGTGTTGTTGTTGAGCCAAAGGTTGTCGTTTCACTACACCCGTTCCGAAGTTAACAAGTCAGTTATGGTGAAAGTTTTCATTTTTTTGTTGTTTACGGTCCTATTGCTTCCCTCTTTTGGTCTACTGAGTATGGGTGGTTTGTTTGCTGGAATTCTTGAATAGTTTTTTTCGTCACATGAGGTACCAACCCGATGGTAGTGTCTCTTCTTACCTGAAAATGAAGCCTTATATTACATGATTAATTCCCTCTTCGCTGAGACGGCGATGGATTTGATTAGGGTTGAGGATCTGATTTATTATTTGAAATGTCTAGCATTTTCAAACATTGCCTGGCTGAGTTTTTGACTCCAACTCAGGGGACATGCAACCTCTTTGAAGGTATGGAGACACCTGTATTATCACCAAAAGAGGAATTCCAAGATGATCACGTTGTCGACAACAACAATAAACTAGAGTGCTCCGAGAAACTGTTAAAAGACTTGTATTGAAATGGTGAGTGTAGAAAATGTATTTGATAATAATTACCTTATTTACTTGCCCTCTGACAAAAGCGACGACGACATCCCAGAGTGAACTGAAAAATTCTTAGAAGAATACTTTGGAGATGCGAATGTGACTATTGTCACTATTTTAACGGAAATCACCCCAGCTCAACCAAGTGGGGCCTTTGAAGAGCAGGGTATACAAGAAACTAAATAGATAACTAGAATGACACCCTAGTCTGGATACCCTCTTTTCCAGATGTTAGCCTTCACTTAAATGTGCCGACTGACGGGATTCATTAATTAATGGAGACGCTTCAATATCTCTGAGCCCAGAAAGGTCTTTACAAAAATCCGCAAAAAGGGTGGCCATAAATTTATTAGGGAAAATGGCAAAAACAGGGCCCCTCTGGAAATCAGGGGGGGGGCAAACCCGTCCCAAAGGGTCCCGCCGACTGATAGACTATTTAATTTCCAAAACTCTAAGCCAATCTACCTTAGCTCTACCCTACGATTGGTGATAGACTATATAATCAGAAGCGAAATGAACCATTTTTAAACAATTCTAAAAAGTTATATCAGCTTTGCCACTTACAGAGACTACTTCTCTTTGCTTTACTCTAAATAGCCATCGCTTTCAAGTTTTTCACCACTTCCACCAAGTTGATTTTAAATCAAAAATCAACGGAACTATATAACGTCTTCTGAAATTGTCCCCCAAACATAGTTATAATGATACGTAGGAAAAAATATATACAAGGTATCTTTTACGATCCATCCTTAGATAAGAGGAGGGAATAAAGGGTCCCGTAAAAGTATAAGTAAATAGACAATACAAAATACTTTCTTTAGGAGCATGTACATACAAACATCAGTATGGTGAGATAATACGCCCAGAGGGCACGCCCTTATTTTAGCACTATAGAATCCCTTTCTTACAGACAAGACATCTCCGGCTTGTCCTACTTAAATATCAGATGATAATAAAGAAGGTACATCTCTTCCCATATTACTATGAGAACCTTATTTGTATATAGCTTTGAGGCCCTAGTAACCAGTTAGCAAATCTATATTAGCAAATCTAATATAAGGCTGTATTTTCAACGGGATCTATATTAGCTGAGAAGTAGAATTAAGAGATAGAACAGGTTGAATATATTCTTTATGATCAAGTTTTTATTTGACAATACATCAAGAGGATCTCGACTAAGCCTTTAATAAAATGATATGTATGAAGGATATGTGATAATATTGAGCAAGTTCAAGTTGGAGGAAGAGCAGTAATGTTTTGCAGCAAAACTTGGTATAGTGCATATACATAGACTTCAAGCGGTTTTAGATACAATAGTGAAATATAGTGAAGGCTATAGTGAAGACTATAGGTTGAATCAGTAAGTTAAAATGGGTGATATAGTTTTGTAATTATGTAATACAAATGGTTTGATATCCAATTTGTTTTTCTTGTTAAATATTTTTAGTAGGTTACCGTTTCTTTAGGGTTATTCTTGAAGTAGAAGGAATCTTAGTTAGTCCGTAGTCAGCAGTGAGAGTTTTAGAATTTAAAAATGGATGGATTCGAGAAACAAAAAATCACACAGAATCTTGTGATTTTAGAAAAATGTTTGATCCTAGATAATGATTTTCGGGAGTTATCTTTTTAAAGAAAATATTGTCTCAGAGAAAGCTTAACGATATAATGAAAAATTTTTTGTGTTAAATTTTTACGTTGTGGCCCAAACGCATTTACACAATTTATTGACAAAAAAAAGGGCTTTGCGAGTACTGCAACATGGACCCGAAGGTTTTTCCAAAAAGAAAAAAATGCATTTGGGTTGTCGAAGGGACATCTAGAGTATCCGTTAACGCTAGGCAGAATCATTCTAGATCAATAGGAAAAACAGACGAAGAAAGGAGAGATACAGCTAACTACCATTCGAGTGTAATTGTTGCTGAAATTTTTATAAGGATAGAAAGAAAAAGCACTAAAGTAGGTAAACTGCAAATAGGTAGAATTGTCGACGAAATGGTTATGGAGCAGTAATGGAAAAGAACATTTGAAGAAGAGTCGTTAATAAAAAATATGTATCAAAATGAAATGGGTGAATCAGAAACTAAAGATAATGTGGATTTGGATAGTTTGGTAGATGACACTAGAATTAATATATAAAAGTTTGTGTATTGTTCAAAATAATGTTTAATATACCCAATAATATTTAATATATCGAATAATCTTTACCTCATGGCTACCGCTTTATGTGATGTGTTATATAAGATTATAAAAGTAAGATTACGGTATAACAACTTCTGAAAGCTCTGCGTATAAACATATTAATTTTTAGTTCCTTTATCATATTTAAATCATGCTATTTTTCAGATCATAGAGATGTAGGACTCTTACTTATCAAAGCTATACAAATACATAAGAGGGATGCAGCAACGCTATAATCCGACACACTCCAAGCAAGGATAATTGAAAAAGGACAGCAAAATTGATGAAAAAGGAAACAAGGAATATTAGGTTAAGCTATTGATATACACTGGAGGAACTCACCATGGGTAATATATTGCAGAAGAGAGCGTGGATGTATTCAGAAGAGCAGTATTGGTACCCTTGGGGGTTTCCTGTTCTCTTAAATTGCGGGGCAAAGGCAATACAGGTCAGGCAATTCCCTTGAAATCTTCCTTAGTTCAGCATTTTCTACTAGTAAAGTCAGTGTAAATTAAAAAAAAAGGACAAATTTAACAAACTATTTCTTTGAAAGATATGTGGAAAAGTATCAGGCACCATACGAAGGATTTTTTTCCGAATGTAAGTTTTCTCCAGCATGAGAGAACTTTCATAGGCTCGTTCATAGCCTAATTAACATCAACGGGACGTCGGCGGAGAGAGCGACATTTCTTGCATTGCCAAGACTGTTTAAGAGCACATCAAAACTTGATACGAACAAACAGTCTTTAGACAAGTGTCAGGATGTTCAAATGAAAATTCCTATAAAATACGCCTAACCCACATCTTATATTTCCAATTCGGCATACAATCCTTATAAATTACCCCACCTCCCGATGTACATGAGGATAGAGGTGACTGAAAATACTCCAACTAAATTCAGGGTCTCAAGTAGTGAGGAGAGAAATAATCTGGTCACTACGCGCCCTGGCAACCTGATCCGGTTACTGCACAACCCAGCGACCAGCGGGTGTAATTGATTATTAATCTATTGCAATCACGTGCTGTTACTTAATAGTTTGGGGGATGTTTTTTCTTCAAGATTCTTTTCTTCTGGATACTTTCCCCTCAGGGCCTTCTTCAAGACGCTAGTCAATTGGAGAACTTCAAGAAGCTAGACCAGAGTGGTTCTTCCAAATTGAAAATGAAATATCAGTGAAACTTCATGACTCAGTAAAGGAATATATTCTCCCACTCATAAGCAGACCAATTTCTAGGGAGCAACTGAGACCATACGATTAGTCCCCGCAACCGCGCCAAAAGTCGGCAGCGCGCCACCGAAAAAAATTCAGCGGGCCACCACCGAAAACAAGTCGGCGCACCGGAGTGTCGCCGTGAGGTTCGGCGGTGACAGCCCGCAAATGAACAACTGCCGCCGATTTTTATTTAGTCCTATATAGCCTCTCCAAGTGAGTACAGCTGTAACTACGGACGCTCTATTGTCTGTGCCATATGTGGGATGATTTTCAGCGATTTTGCTCAAGCTACGTTTGGCACTGAAGAGGAAGAAGAAATGAAAAAAGCTGGAGAACAAAAGTGGAAATCAGGACGACGACTTTTTTAACTACAGAAAGAGAGAGAACAAACTTCTGTAAGTACTTTATTTTTGTACTGTAAAATAGAGCTATGCTTATTTGAACTGTAACTGAAACTTAAACGTAAACAGCGGAGTTTTAGGCTAAATGGCAGGATGATTTGAGCTAAATGGCAGGATGATGAATGGCAGATGCCATTAATTATCTACTCGGCTAAGTTGTTAACTTTAGTCACAGTAAGTGCATGATTATGAAAATGGCACAGTGCAAAGTCAAAAATGTTCAAATAAGCATACTGTACCATTACTGTATGGTACATTTCCATTTCTTTGTAAAAAGGCTGTGTAATGCAGTCAGAATGCAGTCTACCCTAGAGCAGGCCTATCCCTGAATACTGGGTGGAAGTCCTCATACCTTGGGGTACTATGCCATGCAACAAGGGCAGGTTATAGCACCAAAATGATTTAATTTTAATATGTAACATGTAAAATTGCTTTCAAACAGATTGTTATGGGGGTAGTGTGGGTAAAAGTATAGCAAACCATATAACTGGCTTTCGTATAAAGTGAATACACCACTCTTTGCCTTTTTTATGCTCTTTACAAATATGATAATCGCTTCTGCCACAAGTTCAGATTTAAGCACATTTTTAGCTCTTGAAAATGGTGAATTTTCAAAAAATTATGGCAGTTCATATAACTGACTTACCAATAAAGGAAACATACCACTTGATGCCCTTTCTTATGTTTTTTACGTATAAGATAGTCACATTTACCACAAATTCAAGTTTAAGCACTTTTTAAAGCTCTTAAAAATGACGAATTTTTCAACTAAGTACGAGTTGTCCGTCATTGCCGACAAA
The DNA here is from genome assembly GCF_032884065.1 of Artemia franciscana. NCBI lineage: Eukaryota > Metazoa > Arthropoda > Branchiopoda > Anostraca > Artemiidae > Artemia > Artemia franciscana. The sequence goes on along the minus strand of NC_088879.1, from coordinate 33,719,555 downwards.
ATAATACTACATTTTCTCCGCACCGCTTTTGACAAAATAATACTACATTTTCTCAGTGCAAAATTATTTATAATAAGGTTAGGCTAAAGAGTGCTTAAATCTGAAAATGCGGTAGAAGTGATTATTATATTTATAAAGAGCATAAAAAAAGAAATCGAGTGGTATATTCACTTTATGCAAAAGTCATTTATATGGTTTGCTATAAATTTACCGTAGTAGGCCCTTGCTGCCGGGCACGGTGGCTTATTGTACAAGCTCCATGACCATACATTAGGGAATACCCGGGCATTGGAGCACCATTGCTAGAAAAATTTAGTATTTGTGAATAGCAGGGTAGTATAGCTTTAAAATATACTGTTAGTAAGAGTAAACCTAAGCATAGAAACACAAAAGTCAATGTTAATTCTTACAAGCACATGCTACAAGGCTGTTCCAAATGAATGTTTATTTCAAAATACTAGTATGAAGTTGTTTGGAAAAGGAACATGCTGATATGACTATAACTGACTATAGCAGGATTGGGTGCTATTGGAACAAGGTTAGGACAGAGGAATCCAAAGGGAGGGAGGAGGTACTACACCCCCCCCCCCCAGGAAGGTCTGATGGTAAAAAATCTGGAAAATTTTGACTGAGAAGGCGAAGCCGTGACAGTCAAAATTTGATCAATTAACCTGAACTTGATGATTTTCAGGGAATCTACGAGATTATTGCTCAGAGAATTTTTTCCAGGTAAATCCTTGACCAATTCTGGTAAAATGCGGTAAAATCTAAAGAAAATCGGTAAAATTCTGAAGCTAGACCACCCAAATCAAGAAGGTGTCAGGACGCTCCTGGGTGGGGATGCTACTGAATACTACTGCATAAGTAGCACAGTGTGAGGCACATCAAAATAAAGCATTCTGTACTATTATATATCAAGACATGCAACTTGTTCATAAAATTACTTTAAAACTACGCAGGCTATAGTTTCTAAGGTCCTTGTAATAGGCCGACTGGTAATTTTCTTGTTTAACCAGGCTTCTTGTAGTATAGTTTCTCATAGTACAGTTTTGCTGTTACTAATAGCCAATTAGCTAATTAAAGGTCCTTGCAAACACCTGAGTAAGTATGATCGGTCTCATTTTACATTTAGCCCAGAACTGTATTGTTCAAAAAAGGATAATGCTATAGATATTACTTGAGGTGAATAATGACTGAAGCTTAGAGTACTCCTAAGATTAATGTTGGAAATAGACAATGAAGAAAATTTATTAAAACGGACCCCTGGATGGAGGGATCCCTCCTATACATCAGAGAGCTGAATAGCTTTGTTTGGGGTAGGTTGGAAAGAGAAGAAGTCTGTTGAAAATGTGCATTAAAATGGCATATAGCAGCAGTAGTGGTTAGAGCTCTTCTCCACTCACCAACCAAACAAATGATAAGAGCTATCATTCCTATAATTACAATGCAACCTGCTTCCTTAATTCCATAACCAGACTTTTAATACCAGAAGCCCAAATTTAATGTCACATTCTAAATCTGCTAACAGAACCCAATTGACATTTGTGCTCACCATGATTCAGTAGTTTTTATGTGCATTGTGCTCCCATAAGTGTTAGCAGCAAATCTTGCTATTGATATGTAAACCAGATATTTGAATTTTGCTAGAAGTTAATGAACCTAGAAAAAGGCTTAAAAAAGCCAAAGTTTTGGATAATTTGTATAAGCAGGACTTTGTTTTGCATTATTCCAATAGTTTAAAGGTTAGAACTTAAATAGTGAACAGTGTAAGGTGTGCTCTAAGGAAAGTACTGTTTTATCAGTTTTTACATGTTTTGTGGCCTAAACTTTTACTTGAAACTAATTTTTATGAAGCAGAAAAAAAAATCAGAAATAGCAGAAATAATGTGCATCGCTGTAGTGATTTCAGAAATTCAGAAGCAACAACCCACACATTTTAAACCCTTGCGTTCCTGACAAAAATAGTTGACTTACAAACTCAGAGCGCAATGTTTCTTCTCATTACCATTATATTACACTTTTGCAGGTATCAATGAGTGTGCTGTCACTATCGCTCAAAGAATTTAAAAATGAACCTCGAAAACTGTTCGAGATTATCATTTGAAAGCCCAAAAAGTCAGTGGCATGGACCTTTTTGGCGAACTTATTATGAAAAAGGATTCTGCTGTGAAAATTGTTGATTCAGAACATTAAAATTGCAAAGTTTGTTTTCATCAAGCAGACAAGGAGAAGGTTCTGAAGTGTATTTACAAGGGACTAGCCAGATACAAAAGGGGATTTAGCAATGGAAGTCTCTTAACCCATCTAAAGTCTATTCACGAATCTGACGCAGAAGTTCAGAGATTGATCAAGTTTTCAGACAAAGCAGGTGGTACAAACAAAGGAAAATCTGACATTTTCAAGTCATTTCGGGACACTCCCAAATCAAATGCAAGCATTAGCAAAGAAGCAAACAGTATCCTTGGACACGACATTGTACTTTTTTGTAGTGCTGATTGTTTACCATTTAGAGTTGTGAATAGGACAGGATTTGGAGATTTCTATGTGAAACATGATATTGTAGCTAATACAGGTGACCTGCCCAGTGACAGACACATTGCAACAAATTGTCTACAGGACATTTACACTTCTTGTTTCACAGCCATTAAGGAGCTGCTCACTAAATAATCTGAGCTCGTGAAAGACACAGCTGCTGTTACTCTTGATATTTGAACTGACTCATGCCGTCACCTTAGTTACCAGTGCCACCACCTCATATATCTGAATGATGAGTTCGAAATGCGAAATAGGTCTCTTACTACCTCGTGCTTCATGACTGATCGCCATACCGCCGAAAATATCTGCAAAGACTACCGTGCTACTTTGAGGCTATTTGACATCTCAGGAAAAAACTCGGCAATGGTACATGACAGAGGATCAAATATTGTGAAAGCTTGCCACCTGGACTGTTTAGACTCCAAGTCTCGAGACTGTATTGCTCATGGACTCCATAACCTCACCACAGTTGATGGAATATTTCAGGTATATGAGGTTGGAGAGGTGGTGGAAAAGGCAAGATTGATTGTCAAGGTCCTCACATATAAAGGAGCTGATCGTACAAAGGAGATTGACTTTGAACGTTCGGAAAACTTTTAATTAATTGAAACATTTAGTGATTTGGATGTGGCTCTTGACACTGAGGCTCAGTTAACAGGTTGCTGATGGGCTGCCTCCCATTTTACCTAGTCATGAGTATTACAAATCACACAAATGGGAGTTTCCCACAAGGAGGAACTCCACTTTCAGCATGAGCCAGAGCATTTTTCAACACAAATATCCTTTGTCAAGTGTTCAATGCTAAATAGGGAAACCAGAGCTTGTGCCAGGCGACTACATAGTGGAACTTATGAGTGTAAGAAAGGTGAATACAAGCCGATATCGGAAAAGGAGGAATATATGTCCCAAAGAAGAAAAACCTCACATAAAAGGCAAAGCTATGAAGGAAAAACTTCAATTCATCCCCGAGACTAGGAATACAAGGCAGATAGAAGCAAAAACGAAGTTTATTGGCAGAAAGAGAAGAGGAACAACCTTTATTATGGCGATAAGGTTGTTACATCTGAAATGGCTCTACAGCGAAATTTGGCAACCCTCCAAAGAAAAAGAAGGGTTACCTAGGCAAAAGAAATAGTACCTGTCCTTCCAGAAGATTTTCCATTTGCAGTCAATTCTCCTTTTGGACCTGTCTACGTGTACTATTTGTCAATACCGAAGATGCAACTTTGGAGCATTAAAGAATTTGGAGGCTGGCATTTGTGCGAATACGAAGATAGCTTATATCTTTTTTATAGGTAACATAAGCTTCTATCAAGTTTTCTAATCATTTTAAGTCCTCTTATCAAATCATCTAAGTCCTCGTCCAGGACTTATACAAAGGGGCATTATTAATTGTTTATACTCATGTGCTTAATTTTATATTTACATCGTGTTTTACAGGCCTATATAATTTATCTTAGATTCCCAGTTTCAGAACAAACACCTCCATTCTCACCCTAACTCTCGTGAAAATTTATCACTGGTGTAGATGACCGATTCAATAAATAAAACCGCAGCTTAACTGATTGCACAAAACAATTTTTAAGGATAAATCATTCGGTAAGTACGTTTGTCACAATTGGCTAGCGCGTGTATATTAAGATAAATAGACTTTCGAATCTCTCTGGCGTCACTTTTTTTAGTTGTTTTATTTTTTTAGTAGAAAAGAGTGAGAAATTGTTGTTCGTTTTAGATTTTATCGTTTAAGCAAAGCCTAAGTATATGAATTATAAGTTAGTACTATTTATACTTTATAAGTTCAGGTATTAGTTACCACGCATTAAGTTATATGTAACAATTTAATTTGTTTAATTTTGCATGTTTAAATTAAAACTTTTCAACATCCGTATTAACGTCACTCTCTACAGTCATCACAAATACTTTAACCAGAAAAATAAGAAGAAGGTGATATCTTTAAGAAGAAGGAATAGACCTGCACTGAGCTAGACTGCATTCTGACTGCACTACACATCCTTTTTACCAAGAAATGGTAATGTACCATACAGTAATGGTACAGTATACTTATTTGAAAATTTTTTAATTTGCACTATGCAATTTTCATAATCATCCACTTACTTTGACTTAGGTTAACAGCTTGGCCAAGTAGATTATTAATGGCATCTGTATTTTCGATAATCATCCTGCCATTCATCCCAAAAAATTTGCGGTTTGCATTTAAGTTTCAGTTACAGTTCAAATAAGCATAGCTCTATTTTACAGTACAAAAGTAAAGTACTTACAGAAGTTTGTTCTCTCTCTCTCTGTAGTTAAAAAAGTCGTCGCCCTGATCTCCACTTTTGTTCTCCAGCTTTTTGTATTTCTTCTTCCTCTTCAAAGCCGAACGTATCTTGAGCAAAATCGCTGAAAATCGTCCAAAGATGGCAAAGACAATAGAGCGTCCGTAGTTACAGCTGTACTCACTTGGAGAGGCTATATAGGATTATATAAAATCGGCGGCAGTTATTCATTTGCGGGCTGTCATCACCAAGCCTCACGGCGATGCGCCGACATGTTTTAAGTGGCGGCCCACTGAGTTATTTTCGGTGGCGCGCCGCCAACTTTTGGCGCGGCTTCGGGGACGAATTGTAAGGACTCAGTGGGTCCTTAGAAATCGGTCTCCTTATTAACGGGAACATATATTCCTTTACTGAGTCATGAAGTTTTACTGATATTCCATTGTCAATTTCGAAGAGCCACTCTGGTCTAACTTCTTGAAGTTCTCCACTTGACTAGCGTCTTGAAGAAAGCAATGAGGGGAAAATATCTGGAAAAAAGAATCTTGAAGAAAAAACATCCCCTAAACTATCAAGTAACGTGAATTTGGTTGGCTATAAGCTGAAATTTCTGAAATGAACCAAAATAAGTACCATAAGTGATATTTTTTTAAGTTTTGTATATGTTTGTATATGCTACTTTTTTTGTATGTTTGATTTATTGTTTATTATTTTTGCTATGTTTTAAATATTCAAATAAAATGAAACTATTATATATAAATGGCTGTTAAATCAATTGTAACTGTTATTTTTTATTTTAAGCCACGTAAACACTCCCTGCGTTAACCTTTGACGAAAAAGCTATCCATCAAGGTATTACTGGTGCTTTATGTCCTGTTGCTAGGCTTAGGCCAACGGGATATCGTTGGACTATCAAAGCAGGAGTGATTAACAAAAGAGAAATAGTAACACGCATGCATTCCGGGGAGGGAAAAGTATTTGAGGAAAAAGAATTCCACGTCCATTTCCATGATACAACCAGTATGATACAAGCCAGTGCCTTTTCAGGAAATGTGGATCGATTTTACCGTGTTTTAGAAGTCGGAAAAGTGTACCTTATAAGTAACTTGGTAGTTAAGAAAGTTAAAGTGGGTGGTTATAAGCTGAGATTTTTGAAATCAACCAAAATAAGCACCATAAGTGATATTTGTTTTACTGTTTGTATATATTATTTGTTTTTTTTTTGGTATATCTGATTTATTGTTTTTTATTTTTACTATGTTTTAAACATTCAAATAAAATGAAACTATTATATGTAAATGGCTGTTAAATCAATTGTAACTGTTATTTTTTATTTTCAACCACGTCAACACTTCCTGCGTTAACTATTGACGAAGAAGCTACCCATCAAGGTATTACTGGTGTTTTATGTCCTGTTGCTAGGCTTAGGCCAACGGGATATCGTTGGACTATCAAAGCAAAAGTGATTAACAAAAGTCAAATAGTAACATGCATGCATTCCAGGGAGGGAAAAGTATTTGAGGAAAAAGTATTCCACGCCCGTTTCCGTGATACAAGCGGTGTGATACAGGCCAGTGCCTTTTCAGGAAATGTGGATCGATTTTACCGTATTTTAGAAGTCGGAAAAGTGTATCTTATAAGTAACTTGGTAGTTAAGAAAGTTAAAGTGGGTGGTTATAAGCTGATATTTTTGAAATCAACCAAAATAAGCACCATAAGTGATATTTGTTTTACTGTTTGTATATATTATTTGTTTTTTTTTGGTGTATCTGATTTATTGTTTTTTATTTTTACTATGTTTTAAACATTCAAATAAAATGAAACTATTATATGTAAATGGCTGTTAAATCAATTGTAACTGTTATTTTTTATTTTCAACCACGTCAACACTTCCTGCGTTAACTATTGACGAAGAAGCTACCCATCAAGGTATTACTGGTGTTTTATGTCCTGTTGCTAGGCTTAGGCCAACGGGATATCGTTGGACTATCAAAGCAAAAGTGATTAACAAAAGTCAAATAGTAACATGCATGCATTCCAGGGAGGGAAAAGTATTTGAGGAAAAAGTATTCCACGCCCGTTTCCGTGATACAAGTGGTGTGATACAGGCCAGTGCCTTTTCAGGAAATGTGGACCGATTTCACCGTATTTTAGATGGTGGAAAAGTGTACCTTAGAAGTAACTTGGTAGTTAAGAAAGTGAGTGTGGGTGGCTATAAGCTGAGATTTCTGAAATCAACCAAAATAAGTACCATAAGTGATATTTGTTTTACTGTTTGTATATGTTTGTATATGTTATTTGTTTGTTTTTTTTTGTATGTTTGATTTATTGTTTATTATTTTTACTATGTTTTAAATATGCAAATAGAATGAAACAAATTACTGGGTTAACTTTTGGTGCTAATCAAGGTATTGCTGGTATTATGTGTCCTGTTGCTATGCTTAGGCCAACTGGATATCGCTAGACCATCAAAGCAGAAGTTATTAATAAAAGTGAAATACTAACACGTATGAATAAAGAAGAGGAAAAAGTATTCAATGTCCATTTCCGTAATACAAGCGGTGTAATACAGGCCAATGGCTTTTCAGGAAATGTCGACCGCTTTTACAATATTTTAGAAGTCGAGAAAGTGTACCACATCAGTAAATTGCTAGTTAAGAAAGTGAGTGTTATGAAACTCCTTGTGGATGGAGAAAATTATAAGCTGGGATTTCCGAAACCAACCTAATTAAGTCCCAAAGGTGATATTTGTTTTACTCCCATGCGTAATATTGAAGGTGCAGCCATAGGTACATCTGTGGATGTTGTTGGTTTAGTAACTTAAGTTTTAGAAATTACTTTATTCGACGCAGGAAAAAGTGGTTATGTACTAGGAAAACGTGATTTGAGTATTTTGGATACAAGTGGGGCGGATATCAATCTAACCCTGTAGGGAAAATATGCTAAGAGTTTCGATATTGAAGCAACTATGATTGCCAGATTCAATCTGAGAGTCACAGATTATGATGAGAAAGCTTTATCTACCACTAAACATTCAGAGCTGACACTAAACCCTCAAATGCTCGAATCTCATATTCTCAAGTTGGGGTATGAAGAAGAAGGTAAAAATATGACCATTGGTAGTTTGAGCTATTGCTGGAAACCATTTGCCGATGCTAAGCATCGAAATGATCTGCAGCAAGAAAAATTGCAGAATAATGTTTGGAGAGTAAGGGAGAGTAAGCTTTGGGACATCGAAGTGAGAGAAAGGAAGTTGAATTTGATTGTTCATGGTCTGCCTGTTGAAAAGCATAATCAATCAGTGACTGACAAAGTAAAGTGTCTTCCTTCTGACAATTTTCAAGTTACAAAGGGTATTTTTCTGACCAAGTGTTATCTACTTACCAGAAATAGCAGCTCAAACATCACTAGTAGGAAAACTAGTGGTCAACCGCCCCCTGTTTAATATCGCTAGACACCTAGGATAGCATTCAGGTGGTTCTCAGTGACGTGAATAAGTTGAAGGGCAGTAGAATTTGCATTTGCACTGATTTCCAACCAAAGCTAAATTTCCTATGGAATGAGCCATTGTCTAAGAAAAATGATATGTGTGATTGGGGTTCGGTTCACCTTATGCGTATTAAACAAGAAGGGAGCAAATTATGGCTAGAGTGTAAAATGTCTTTGTCTTCACACCAGGTTAGGATTGACTAATTAGGGTGGTTAATAATGATATATCTTTGGTGAGATAATTTTTATTACTTAAGTTTGTGTAATATTTTACTTCTCCAAACAGGATCCTATCTTCTCTTGTATGATTTTTGTCCCTGTGTAGCTTATTATGAGTTTATATTCTCTTTTTTTGTATGTTTCCATTTACATGAAGTAATTGAGTACATTAATTCTTTTTCTGTATCGGCATTTCATCTTAAAAATGAATATGTTCCATTTCTTTCTCTTCTATCTATTTATTTTCAAGCAGTATCTATCGATCAACTAAGTTTACAGTCCTGTGACACGAAATCGATTATTAACTCTTTTAAGTCAAAATCCTTAGACTGAACCCGCCAAAGAGATACTTCGCCCCTCTAAACTTCCTTTCCCTCTTGTGAGCTGAAAATACTGGGTGTCATTTTATCAAGTGATAGCACCATTATTACCCATATTAATAGCGTGACCCGTAAAGCAAACGCATCTTTGCAAACCCTTTCAAAAATGCGTGTCTCGTCTTGGGCCCGTCAGTAATAGGAACTGCCTATTAAATGCAGGAATTGGATTGAGTCCAAAAATAGGCAAAAAGGATCATAGAGACATTTCCCACCACGAGGCCCTAGCAACCCCTGAACTCCAAAGTTTGGAACTCCGTTTAGGTGACCTCCACCAGTTGCTATCCGCCATCCATAGTGAAGACACCTACACTCGTTTAACCAATGTAATAATTTAATCGTGTCATAACAGATGTAGGAAATTGTTTGGATTAGCCTATTGGAAACCTAATTTGGGTAAAAAAAAGCTCCCTTGCGTGAGAATCTTTGTCTCGTGTTAATTAGAGTTACTAATTTCTTGCAATAAATGCGAACGGATGTCAATGCTTGTAACGACCTTCTTAATCGGTGAGAAGATTTAACCTGTGCGGCTTTTTGCCAAGTTTCATCAGTGAAAAAGATTTATCTTTTTGGACTATTTGATTAGGAACTGTGCTTAAAGTGCACTGTTGAGTGCCGTGCATATTTCGTCGCTGTTACGCCTAAAGGTCGTAACTGAAATTTTTGGCGAAACTGAGTTAATCTGTATTTTAGACTCCTAGGATATTGTGCTACACGTTTGCGACCACAGGGAGACGTAACGTCCACTTGTAGCCCAAATGGCCAACCCTCACCTGGACGTATTTGCAAAACACTGTTACGCCTAAAGGTCGTAACTGAATTTCATCAGTTATTTGTCAGTTACGCAATTACGAAATCTGAAAGTTGGGACATACACAATCATAATTCGGAAGGTTACGGGGCTAAACCTGACCAGACTACGTATCTGGAGGTAAGAGACTTCCAAATTTTCCAGTTTTTTGAAAGGTTGATCTAAGGAAAAATGCAATATGCCTGAAACCTTCCCCCTAAGAGAAAGTATATACTTACAGTCAGGGAACTTGTAATTCCATATCACTTGAAAATTGTCAAACCCTATGCTTTAAACCATATATCTTGATTGACCAAATGCCAACCCTTTACTTTAAACCACATACCTTGAATAAGACTGAATCAGGATTCAAGGTATGTGGTTAAAAGCAAAGGGTTGGTATTTGCCCAATCAAGGTAAATGGTTAAAAGCAAAGGGTTAGACTGTGTCATATCACTTTAAAATGGTCTAACCCTATGCTGTACACCATATACCTTGATTGACCAAATACCAACCCTTTGCTTTAAGCCACATACCTTGAATCAGGTTGAATTAGGATTCAAATTGTACGGTTTAAATCAAAGGGTTGGCATTTGGTCAATCCATGTATATGGTTTAAAGCATAGGATTAGAATATTTTCAAGTGATATGGAATTACAAGTTTCCTGACTGGCACAATTAGGCCTATCTGTATTTTGTTTTATAATTTTTGTGCAGTAATCTGATTGAAGTCTTGAAGTCTGGTTTTGATTTATCTTCTTTCCAATATTATCTTGTTGAATAACTTTGAATGAAACAGAGCTCTCTTTCAGGCAGCAAAATGCCAAAGAAGATTGCACTTTCAGAGGAATAGCTTTTGGAGGCTCCTAGAAGATGACAGTAATGAATATTTGTCAGCTGATTCAATTGGTGATCCCAAGGACAAGGCTAGAGTGCCAGACAAGGATGGCTCAAGCTCAGACAGTGACGGGGAAACTCTCAATCAGGAAAGTTTTATTGAAGTAGACACTAGCGACTGTTCCAGAAGTGACTGCCTCAGAACTGGATGTTGTTAATGATCAGGCATCAGTTGAAAGAAGAAACACAGAACAACATCCCAAAAGAAGGAAAGAGACCTATATTAACAGGAAAAAGAAACATACTGCCGGACAAGAATACACAGCACAGAAAACACAAAAAGTTGTTCCAGTTAAAGAACTAAAGGAATTTAGTTGCAAATGCAAACTCGAGTATAAAGCTATTGATCAAGATGCTCAAAAAGCTATATTCAACAGCTTCTGGCTGCTAGGCAAGGAGTTAAGCTCCATGGAGTCCCAGAGAATGTTCATTTTGAATTGTTTGACGAAGAAGCCAGTTAGTCGGAGAACGACCAGTCCCAGCAGTTCACGGCGGCAAAACTCACTCTGTTACACATTAGAAGTGAATAGTACGTGTAAAAAAGTCTGCAAGAAGTTTTTCTTGGTAACTCTGGGGACTTGGTGAAAAGTTTGTTGCTAGATGTGTCGAGAACGAAACCAATACTGGAATCGCTGGCAGAGATAGAAGAAACATGTCGAGTCCCAAGAATCTAGTCTCTAAGGGACTAACGGATGATCAGTTAGCTTACGCCAGAGTTTTTCTGCAGTCGAGTCGCACAAAATGTCGGGCAAATTCTACGAGACTCTATCTAAGCTCTGAACTTAACCAGTCCAAAAAGTATAAAATGTACACTGATACCTGCCTGACCAACCGAAGAGTACCTGTGTGTAAAAGTATCTACAGAAATTTTTTCAAATGGTTGAACTTATCTTTCCACACTCCCAAAAAGGATCAATGCCATATATACACCCAATACTACTTACTTATTGAAGGAGAAAAAGAGAATAAAGCTGAGTCACTTCAGCAGCACCAGTCAAGAGCAAAGCGTGCTCGCGAAGTTAAAAATACGATAAAAGATGGTATTCTGCACAATGAGGAAGGACTGGAGAGTGCTATGTTGCTGAATATGGACTTACAAAGAGTCCTTGAAACTCTCAGAGCACAGACCGGTCCTATATTTTACAAAAGAAAACTATCAGTTTATAACATGACGATTTTCAATTTTCTGTCAAAGAGACTCACTGCAAACTTTGGGAACGGACGAAAGGGCAAAGAGGCGCCAATAAAGTCGCTACACTGATGTATAACATTCTAAAAAAGTGTACGAGCTACAGGAAATTTTGTCATGGATTACTATTTTGTTACTGGTGGCTGCTGTGGGCAGTCCAAAAACTGATTTGTTGCCTCCTTGTTTTTATATGCTGTTCAGACACTGTATCATGTCCAAGAAATAAATCATATATTTCTTGAAAGTGGCCATTCTCAGCAGGAGGGAGACAGCATACACTCATGCATCGAAATAGCAGCCACAAACTTACCTGTGTTTTTTATCAAAAACTGGAGAACCAGCTGCCTAATAGCCAGAACTAACCCTGAGCCATATAAGGCGCACGTGATCGATGACTACAGTTTTTGGCTGGACTTCAAGCAAACTGCTGACATTATCTTGAGAAGCAGAAAATGCACCTATGGGGCCGATCGGGAAAGTCTACAAGTGAAATTGAATTCGTTAAAGTGGCTCAACTACTCGATTGAGCGACTAACCGAGATCCATTTCAGGTACGACAACGACTCTGAATTTTTCAGTCAAAAAAGTGAACGGGTCACGACGTAGAATGACACCCAACGAAAACTCCTTGCAGCTCGTCAGTGCATACGAGGGACCGATTCCTTTTCCTCTAGCGAAATACAAAGATCTGATCGACATATGTTGTTCTCTTGTAATGTCCAGGATTTTCCACAAGTACTACGCTGCTCTTTCTTCATCAGAATCGACCAGGGACGCCTTGGATGAGTTAGACGTCAAACAAGAGCATCTGGAAGATCTTTAAGTGTATCTGCTCCAGATTGAGGTCCTTTTATTCTGTTAGCTGAATAACAAAAGAAAAAACTTGAATCCTGTTGCACTTTATATGTTTGTATTAAAACTCTTGTCTGACATCAGTCTAAAATTTATATTACAAGTAGATGTCGTATCTACCTTGTAGGCCAATCGGTTTAACTTAGCAAAAACCTCTGTTAACGAGCGGAAAGCCCATATTTTAAATACACAAAGTTTGACTGAACATACATTTCCCAGCTGATTCTCCCTTTCAAACAGCTTAGCAAACAGTTTTGTTGAATATCTCAGAAGTGTAAAAATGTCAGTTACGACCTTTAGGCGTAACAGTGACGATTTGAAGATTGGCTGACCTCACAAAGTTTGGATTAATATCCACTCGGATGCGCTAGTGAGGCTCGGCCCTTACTTCAAGCTAAGTTGTTTTATTTTTTCTTATTTTTATCTTATATTTTTTGTGGTTTATCCAGTGGTTATTCATCCCAGTTCCCGAATGAGTCCAAATGTTCCGGTCAACGCCAAACCAGGGCATCTCTTTCTAGCTAGGTAAACAGGGATACCCATTATGGCCAGTTCGGATGCTGGAGTCTTTCTCCACTTCGGAAGTGCCAAAAAAGTATCACGTTTTCTGCTATGGAAAAAAACATGACCGCTAATTAGTTACTTCTGAGGAGCTTGTTAGCTATGAAAATAATGCAACGGAAGCTTAAGCCAAGAAACGAGAGGAGTAGATGCTGCATTTGATAAATTACGTGATTATCCGGATGCTTATAAACAGTATCTAAAGGGTTCAAATACTGTCGCTGATTGTGCAGCAGAATTGCAAAATCTTGTTACTGCTACCGAGCAGGATTTGCTCGCTACAAAGAAAACTTTATCAGAGACAATTGAAAAGAAAATAGCCGAAAAACTTAAATTGGCCGAGTCAACTCCAGCAGCTAGTACTTCCAAGTTTCCGACAGAAACCATGATCTCAGAAATACATGATGTGATCATTGTAGAATTTAGCCAAAAGTTTAATATCACTGAAAAACAGCTCAAAGGTTACTTGCATGCTATTGAAATCCTTGAGAACAGGGTAACTCAACTACAATCGAAAGTTGACGAATATGAGCAGGACGCTAAGCTTGATTCTCTCTTATTAACGGTGTGAAACAAAACCCATCGCTAAAGCTAAATCCAGCTATTAATCATGTGATACGTGACCAAATGGGCTTGTCTACTATCGCAATTCTGATATTGTGAGTGTTCATCGGTTCCGTCTGGTTTCTAGTAACTCACAAATACCAGACAAGGTGGCTCCCGTGCTCGTGAAATTCCGTTCTAAGGACATTGCTAGCGCCGTTTTCAAAACGAAGAAAAATTTTGCAAATAGTGGAATTTTTGTATCTGAAAATCTCACAAAGAAAAAGTGCGAGTTACTGAATGGTGCCAGAGATAAATTTTTGGAAACCGATGTGTATGGTCAGATCAGGGGAGAGTTTTTGTGTGACAGTCTAGTGATAGTCCCATTCAGCGTATTTGGAGTATCAATGATCTTCTGTAATACCAGTGATAGTGACAATCATTTTCATTTCAGTTTATTTTTTTCTTGTTGTGTTGCTGGAGATTACAATATCTTTTGTTTTTTCCTTATCCCTCTTCTGCATCTTTCCTTATCGCCAAATGCGGTCTCTACTATGTTATGAATGGCTGTTCAAATAAATAATGATATGCAGCAGTCCAGTTTGGAATTGCTGCAAAATTCAATGTTTCGTATTGAAAATGTTTTGTCGTTATCGGTAGCGAATGATTTTGTGGGTCATCCATTTAAGCTGCTGCGGAGTAGCGAAAAGAGATATTGAAATGCTTGGGCAATCTAAGTCTTTGACTGGGGCTCAGTGGAATTGTCATTTGAATTCTAACCACCATGAGGTCACCCGTCTGCTAGATCCTTATAAAAATACGGTAGAAGTATTAAGGATTTGCGAGTCGTTTGTAGCTCAAGAAACTTTCTTCTCGTCATATTTTTTCCAGGTTATATACTTGTATCGAAATCAAGGAGTTTAATGAAAGGAGGAGGTTTGACTTTTCCGCTAGCAAATTCTTTGGATTACGTAATTCTAAATGATTTAACTCTCTGGAATGAAGGTAAGCCTGAAACTATATCAATAAAAATAGAGTTAGAGAAAAATAGAAAGTTCATCGTTTCTTTAGTTTATCGGCCGCCCAGCACAAACCCAGATGAATTTTTTGGAGAATTTGATGGATTTCTTCAAAGGATGTCAAGTACTAAACTCCAATGTATTTTTTTAGGTGATTTTAACTTTGAGCATTTAAATCTAGGAGGAGTAAACCTTGATTTTTTTTTTTTAGCCTTATGCTTTCACATAACTTTTATCCCGCAGTTTCAATCCCAACTAGGATAACAGATCATTCGGCAACCCTGATTGACAAGATCTTCCTTTCTTCGGATGGAATTGTGGAGTTCTGTGCTTACGTTGTATTACACCCTGGGTATTTGCACCAGTATTTTTGCACTAGTATTTTGCACCATTAAAATATTTGGCTGTAAACATAAGACCACTACTAAGCTTCAATTCAGAATGATGAAAGCTGAAAATCTCTGGAAATTTAAAGAAGAAATCAGCACAGTATCATGGCAAGAAGTTATGGCAGAGAAAGAAGACCCCTCGAATGCTTTTGATAAACTTATGAGTATTTTGTCTCCCATCTATGATCAGTGTTGCCCATTAAAAACTGCAACTAAGAAGTAAAACCAACCGCAGAGGTCATGGATTACGGAAGAGATACTGGATATGATGAAGAGGAGAGACCAATCTCAGATTATCTCAATTGTGAAAAAGATGACAGTTGGGAAGAGTACAGAAAGGCAAGAAATAAGGTAAATTCTGCACGATGAACTGAAATGAGAGAGTATTTCGGAGAGAAATTAAAATAGCAGAAACGAGACAATAGAGGGACCTGGCTGACTATTAAAAGCTTTACCGGTAATGGTAAGGATTCAGCATCAACTGAACAGTTAGCCATGGATGAAAGAACTGTGAGTGGGAGGCAAGAAGTTAGTGAAGTTTTTACCAAAGAGTTTTGGCAAGAAGTTCTTTTCCAAAATAGGATCGCAAATAAACCGAGAGGCAAAAGATTGAAGCGGACAGCTGGACACTGAGGAGTTTGACGAAGACCACGGTCTTCATCACTCATTTCACTTTGCTGAATGTACTATGGATGACATTACCCAAACAGTGAAATCGATCAAATCTAATGCAGCTGGTGTTGATGGCCTAAGCATTAAACCATCTAAAGCAGTTGCTGCATATCTCTTACCCGTGATATTATATCTAGTCAATTTATCTGTTCAAAAAGGGGTGTTTTCAGACGAAACAAAGCGGGCCAAAGATATACCCCTCCATAAAGGAGGCGATAAAAAGATTTCCATCTGGAGAGCAATATCTATTCTACCGCTCTTCTCAAAAGCTTATGAAAGAGTAGTGCATAAGAAAATATACGAGTACATGAATTCGCTTGGGTTTTTGTCAGATTCACAGCTTGGTTTTAGAAAAGGTCATTCTATAGTGCATGCCGTTCATCACCTTTTAGACTGTGTAAATAGTGCGTTGTAAAATAATTTGATCCCTCTAACTATTTTTATTGATTTGAAGAAGGTGTTTGACACTGTGGATTTTGAAGTTTTACTGAAAAGAGGGAATTTTGGAATTAAAGATCCAGCATTAAGCTGGTTTCGGTCTTATCTGTGTGGAAGATCAATAAAGGTGGTGATAAGTGATATATCTAGTGCAGCTATGCCTATAAATTGTGGTGTTCCCCAAGGATCTGTCCTTGGACCGTTACTCTTCTTGGTATGAGTGGATACTCTTCGATTTTATCTAAATGATTCAGTTTTAACCACTTTCGCCGATGATACAGCTATCACAGTGTTTGCCCCGACTCAAAAGCGGCTGTGCAAAAAGCAAACCACGTCCTTAGTCGGCTTCATGTTTTTACAGCTGTAAGCTCCCTTGCAGTAAATCGAAGAAATGCGAATTATAAGGTGAATAGTATCACTGGTGTGCCTGAACTTTTTGAAAATGTACTTTAGAATGGTGTTAGCATAACACTGGTGTTTTTTTGTAAACATGTCGGTTTTTTATATTGATTGTAATTTGTTTTGGAAGAAGCATGGTGAAATAGTGTCGGGAAAAGCAGTTAGAGGATTGGGAGTGATGAGGAGGCTGAAAAAATTGCTCCCTGTAGCAGTTGTCAAACTGTTATACAGTGCTATTATGCACCCTTGCATCACGTACGGTTGTTCTGTTTGGGCAAGTAATTTATTATAATAAAAAAGAAAATAATACAGAACAAAATAATACAAATGATGAAAAATAATAAAAAACAAAGCACTGTGTCTCATTGGAGAATTTCAAAACTGTCAGGATACTGCGGAGTGTTTTAGAAGGAATGATATTTTGAACATAGGCGAGCTACGTGATTACCATCTAGCGATTATTGCTTTTCAAAGTGTAAATAAGGTAAGCCCTGAGTACTTTTATGATTTTTTTTTCTAACTAATTCGTTTCATCGCCCTTATTTTACCTGAAATTCGGAGGATTTGACTCACGAGAGAAGAAATACAACGAGAGCAGGAACATTGTTCTCAGGAACATAAGGTGTCAGCGTCTGGAATGACCTTCCAGAATCGGTCAGAGTGGTAGTAAGTCTGGTATCGTTCAAGAGTATGGCAAAATTCCATTTTTATAAAAGGAGAGAAGTGTGATAAGAGGAAAGGGTATTTATTTATTTAGTATTTAATATTCATTATTTTGTTTTTTACCCCCCCCCCCCAGGATTTTTTCTTCTTTTTTGGAGGGGGTGGAGAAAGAAATGAAGGAATGATTTAGCAGATTCACGGTGGTTAGAATTGCGGCCACAGACAAGACTCTTTTGTCTTAAAAGTAACCGTTAATGGTAAATTGTTTGCTTAATTTATATATTTTGGATGAAAATAAAAAAATGTCTATGTCTATGTCTATGTCTATGATACCCTGACAGTCAACCGTATGAGACAGAAGCTAAAACTTGACCCTGTCCGTTTTGGGACAACCCGCTACCAGAACTCTTTTGTCCCTTTTTTTTACGTCAATAGATAATAGTGCGTAATAACATGTTCTGTATTTCAACATCAAATTGGCCATTTGAGCTACGATTGTTGTTTAAATAAACCTTCTCTCTCTTACTCTGTCTCTAAATAGTTTGGCCAAACAAACTGAAAAAAAATGGACAAGATAGGCAAAGAGTTAAGAGTCCAAAACCCCTACCCCCTAGATACAGCCTTGACAGAGGCACAAGGACTGCACTGATCCTAGTCACTGTTTTCTTTTTCAATAAGAATTTTGAAAACATGCCATAGCCATAACTTCATGGCTCTTTAGAGGGACAAATTTTTACGGAGATTTCAGCAATAATAAATACATTTACCGCTTCACCGTTGAATTAAAGAAGAAGCTGCACTCCATTCCCAGAAGAAGGCGAGGGAGCAACTGACATCAAAACCCCACTTTCATCTGAGGTGTGAAATTGAAGTTGAACTTCTATGCCTGCAGTGACCATAAACGTATCATTTTAAAAAGATGGTGTTATAAAATTGCCAGATCTAATTCAGCAAGAGCAGCCTACAAAGAACAATGCTGTGTTCGATAAGAAATTGGAATGAAAGTGCCTAAAGAAAGTAGTGCAATGCAGAACTTGCACTGGTAAGAGCAAAAACTGAAGTTTATAACTCATAAAAATAACGTCATCTACCATTATCTAGAAAGATCATTAAGTTAACTATGCCAATATTAATAAAAATACTATTCGCATGGAATTTGTTTAATCTTTTTTTTTACCTTTGTCTTCTCATTAAGGAAAAGATTAAACAGCCCCCTTCTCCTAAGGGACAGAAGAGGTATGTTACTGTATCTAACTAGTTAACGTTTTGCCCACAGACTATCAATATTACTAATGCTACAAACAACTCACTATAGCACCAAGTCCCCTGAGGTCCAAACAGCTAGGCATACTCCTCTTCCATTGTAAATTATTCAAAGCCTTCATCCTTACATCCTACAAAGAAGTTCCCATATCCTTTGAATAGTTCTTACATCCTCCCATCCCGTTCAGAGACGACTTGCTTTTCTTTGAGAACTAGATGGTTGGCTGACGAGGAATATTTTTGGTAATCTGTCATCCTTCATCAACAGAAAGTGCTCTAGCCATCTCAACCTTTCTCTCATTGTAGCCCTAGAAAGCAGGATTGAACCACATTTTGAACAGCTTACTGATTGAGATACGATCAGTCAGTCGGGTACCCAGAACTATTTCAAATATTTTATAGTCAGTAGTAATTAATTTCAAGATAAAGGTAACAACGAGCTGTTAGATTTCTCAGGTTTTTCAAAAAATTAGAAAAAAAGGTAGAATATATTTAAGTTCAAGAACATTGGAAAGGCACACAGAATGAAGCTTCGAGTATATTAGGGTAGGAGAGTAAAAGCTTGGAGCAGAAAGGGTAAAAGGAGCAATTGTGCATCAGACAGCTTGACTTCTTTGTAATGAAATGCGAGTGGTGGTAATAGCAATAATGAAACTCTAATTTTGAAAACTAGCCAGAAAACTGGCTGATAGTTTATCTATTACTTATTTAGGCCCGTCAGACTTTGTTGTGGTATACTGCATGTCTATGTTTGTTAAGAATAAAGTGAAGGATTTTCAGATGGGGCTAATGAGATTAAAAACTGCTAAAGGGCTGAAAGGTAGAATATTTGGTGCTTATACAACGATATTTATTAGAGATTTATTATTAGATTTTTGAACGGAAGTCATGGCCAATTGACGAAAAAAGCCAAGACAAATTGTCCAGGTTAATTTTACCCCTTGGATGGCCGTTGTTACTGTCTCCCATTTATGCTCCATGCAAACGTGTCTTTTTACAATGACGAACTAGAGTTGTACCGGTTGGAGGTTCTCGCTGGGGAACAATCACAGGTTGACTACAAGTTGACTTGGATGAAAATTTTCCTCTCATGCATATCACTCCACAATGCTGAACTAGAGTCAACCTGTTGAGGGTCTTACGTGTTAATTCACGGCGAGTGAGACAATATATTGTAAAATTTGACAATGAATATAAATGGAAATAAGAGTCCAATTCAAAGCCTACAAGGGCCTCCTACAATTTGCCTCGACTCTTGTGTCCACAAGTGTTCATATAGTGTCCACCAAACACGAAAAGAATTGCTGGAGATAAGACGCCTTCTAATTTACAGACAAAGAATATTGCATGCCTTAAGTTATACTCCTAATCCTTTCTGTTAAACAGGATATTAATATCATTAAAGTCTCGTGGTATGAAGCAAATTCATTAATAGATCGTTCTTAAGAACCTTGGATATTACATAGTCAGATGTTTTTATTATTTTTGGTTTTGTTATGTTAGTTTAAATAGTAAAGTTCAACCACTTTAGATTCCGACTTGGCCACATGCAAAAAAGTAACTGAACAAATTGCGCCAACCAATTTTAATTAAGGGACAATAAAATTCTAATTGTCGTTATTCAATTTTAAACGACATGCCAAAAAGAAGAATCATACACTAGTGCCAGAATAGTAGAGATTTTAGGAAAACATGGGACCTCCTTTAAGCTTTATGGAACAAACCTCCCAGGATGGGAGAGAAAGGCCTCAACCAGGGGCAGCTCTCCGAAATTCCGGCATATTTCAGTTCAGGCATTCTATGAGTAACTTCTAACCAGTCTGTTTGCTTTCGTTGCTATTACGTAAAGGTGTATTTAGTTTATTTAATGAAAATAGCAAAGGATTATCAAATATTTCGGATGTTGGCGTGTTATCTACACTTGACATTTTTCCGTAATTTATGGTGTTAGCCTGTGCCCTAGTAACGGTAGGATTAATGAAAAGTTGAGCTTCGTGGAGAATAACAAGCCTTGTTAAGAGATGAGCATTACTTTGATTTTACTTGTTGAATTCATTAGTTATGGATGGTAAATTGGAGTCCAAGAATAAAAAAAGTTAAGCGCGGGAAGAAAGATCGTAATCGGGCAAGAGGGTGATACTGATATTACCACAATGATGAATTTTACGCTGCAGTCTGTTAAGGATGCTACTGTAAATGCGACAGTATAGTCTAAAGCTGACAGTATTTAAGTCTAAAAGCTGACAGTATAATGAAAATTTTAAGACGTCGTAATTACAATTTAGTCTGATATTACAGTAATGAAGGAAATCATCAACACAATGATCGGGACGTTAATATTATCAGTTGATTCAGTGAACAGCTCAGAAAATAAATAGGCAAGACGTGATATGGGTGTACAGCTTTAAGTTGGTGAGCTGACACCCGTTAAGACAAAATGAATCTAATGGAAAAGAAAGTAAAAGGTTATCAGAAAGAAATGTAGCTTTTAGCCAATGAATCCCTTTTTTATGAACAAAGGCCAATCTTGTGTAGCTTAGTGCCATATAGACGAAAAACCTTTTAAGTGTGTTCAATTAAAGAAATACTTTTGATGAATGCGCATCAGAGATTGCATGCATATGGGAAATTTTATTAGTGAAATGGATAGGCATCAATGAGATAGATATATTTACACGGAGATGCATCAAAGAGTGTATACCTGCTAGAAACCTTTTTGATATAATTTATTTAAGATAACATTTTCATTTATTTCAACATTGAAGTAGCATCTGATTGAAGGAAAAAGTCTGATAGCGTGTTTCAAATAGACACTTCTGATAGAATGGCGATTTGCACTCATAGAAGAAGACTTGATAAGGAATTAAGGCTATTCCATGCAAGTTATTTCTCAGAATTGAATCAAGACATCAGGCTGTGCATCAAGCAACATTCTCTTACTTTGGCATGTGAGGGTCGATTCTTATCCAAAAACTTTTGAATAGAATAGAAGCCTTGAAGATCGCATAATATTTATTTTGTTTCAAAAATATAGCTGTAGAAATAGAAGCGAGAATCCAGTCTCATAGTTTGCAATTGGGCTTAACAGATTGTTGGTATTGTATTTTCACTCTTAGTTTTAAAGTAGTTTTTTCTTATTTGAAAAGGAAAAAGTGAATACTAATGAATCCTATGCTAAATGACATTTAAAGAAGCTGCGAAAGACCAGGGTTGCTCATACTTTTTAGGTTTCCTGTATATAATTCGAAAATTAACTAATATTGAAAATATCCCTTTATTAGATTCAAAGTTATTTAGTCACCCACCATTCTTGTACATCTCCAATGTAAACATTCCTTACCCCTTAATGAGATTCAAAAAAAAATTTCTGTATATCCAGCAGAATGGATAAAATTTATTCTGAAAAGAATAAAACTTTTGAAACCTTAAAGACAATTAAATCTGATGTTACTGGAATGAAAGAAATCATCAACACAATGAACGGGACGTTAAGTTTGACAATCGATTGAGTTAATAGTTCAGAAAATAAACAGACTAAATATGATATGGGTGTAGAGCCATAAGTTGGTGAGCTGATATCCATTAAGGTAGAAATGAATCCAATGGAAAAGAAAGTACAAGGTTATGAGACAGAAATGAAGCTTTAAGCTAATCAATCCATCTGGATAAAAATAGGCAAAACTTCTGCAGACTCAGTTCTTGGGGCCATCTAATGCTCTGAATATCATTCTTAATCTACTGGCTGATAGATTATCTATTACTTATTTAGGCCCGTTAGACTTTGTTGTGGTATCCTGCACGTGTATGTTTGTTAAGATTAAAGTGAAGGATTTTCAGATGGGGTTGATGAGATTAAAAACTGCTAAAGGGCTGAAAGTTAGAATATTTGGTGCTTATGGCACGATATTTATTAGAGATGATGTTTCCCATCGTGTCCACTAAACACGAAAAGAATTGCTGGAGATGAGACACCTTCTAATTTACAGACAAAGAATGTTGCATGCCTCAAGTTATACTCCCCATCCTTTCTGTTAAACAGGATATTAATATCATTAAAGTCTCTTGGTATGAAGCAAATTCATTTATAGATCGTTCTTAAGAATTTTGGATATTACATAGTCAGATGTTTTTATTATTTTTGGTTTTGTTATGCTAGTTTGAATAGTAGAATTCAACCACTTTAGATTCCGACTTGGCCACATGCAGAAGAGTAGCTGAACAAATTGTGCCATCCAATTTGTAATTAGGAACAACATACCAAAAAGAAGAGTCATACACTGGTGCCAGAATAATTGGGATATTAGGAAAACATGAGACCTCCTTTAAACCTTAAAGAACAAACCTCCCAGGATGGGAGAGAAAGCCCTCAATCAGAGGCATTGACTCGATTAAGTTTGAGGAGAAGCTTAGCGATGAGATAGGGGGGCATATGGGGGTGCGTATTGAGTATTTTTTCTAGAAAATTCTAAATATTGTTTCTCGGTTGATATAGAATATTTGCACCTTTGAAAAAAGGATTATATTCATATTTTTTATTTAATTGCCAGGGTTTAAATTGGAGTTTTCAATTCGTATCTGAGATGGCTAACAAATTCATTTTTCAGGTGATCATATTAACTGAAACTCGGATGACCCCTTTTATTGATTCCTTTAGTAATTCCTTATTGGAAGTTTGCATAATCAATTGTAAATTTTCAAAGTAGGCTTTTCCGTGTTAGATACATAAATAAATACACGACTAAACATCCTCTACCGGTCGAACCCCAGATTGTAGGCTATCGCTACAATAAGACTCTAAAGAAGAGAGCACACAGAAAGTCACACTTCACAGAGAGAAGTAGAAACTTTACATTGCGGTGCAGCGGTTTTTGCCAAAGACGATTAGAGTTCTTAACACTCTTTAGCTTTCAATCTACGTTTTTTAAATATCAAGTTGACATTTTATTTTCAGGCGCATCACCTACATCATCGTCGTAAGTTTATTTACCTTAAAATTTTGGTAAAATTCATCTTTGTCAGCTGTAAGTGTGGCGGAGAAACTATCCACTGAAAGCTGTTTCGATTCGTGTACACTTGTGTTATTGATATGTGCTATGAAACTTTTCATCGTTTGACTTCTGAAGTTGAGAATTGTTGCTGTTTTAATTGTTCAAGATTCCAGGTTCAAGTTCCAGCATCAGTTACAGTTCCAGTTCTAGTTCCAGGTTCCCGCTCTAGATTCAAGTTTTAGAAAAAAAGTGAAGAGGGTCGAAGGAATATTTACGATTGTAAGTCACACATTTTAGTTCAAATGTGAGTAAGAAATGTGTTAGGTGTGTTTAGCAACAATTTTGCCTTGTTTTTACAGCTTTGACTTACTTAATTTCTTTTAACTATTTTTTCTTTTAAAATGAGCATAATTCCAATTTTAGATGCTTCAGATCCTGAATTGATAGAACCATTGCTTCATCTTTTTTGAATGAAATAAAAAGTAAAGATTTAAAGGCCCTTTTAAATTTTGATTCTTCAAGTCGGGATTCTAATCCAACTTCAGTCATAAATTTTTTTTACAGCTGTGGGTAGTTTAATGTCCAAAGAAAGTGTCAGTGTAAATATGGGAGATATTTCGGGAGATAATATAATCGACACACCTATCGAGGGTAAGAGTGACCGTAGATGCTGAATTTCGTTGGACAGGACAGGATAAAAGACTACCTCAGAACTGGACTGACGTAAAACGTGACCAGGAGAGAGGTGTTTTTTTAGTATAGGATGCAAGGGCTAGATTAGTATTTAAAACAGACAATTTAGGTAAAAAAAATACTATGAGAAATTGGTAATATATTATATGGCACTGAGCTAGAGAGGTGTAGTGTCAGATGACATGGGAGATTTTTTATAAAGCACTGACGTAGAGAGGTGCAGTGTCGAGAAAGATTTGGCTGGTGAAGCGGCGGATCGCGGTCGACCGAGGGACCAGGTGTATCATCCAGATAATTCCTGAACTATCTGGAACGTGGCTAACAGGGGAGATATGATTTCTAGAAGAGAGTTTGGTACATGGGCATTAACAGCCGAAAGGGCGGAAGAGTTCCATGCATGGGGAATTAACGGCTGACATGGCGGAAAAGAGTTCCCTACATGTGATATTAATAGCCGATAGAGCGGAAAAAAGTTCCGTACCAGGGGAATTAACGGTTGAAATGGCAGAAAAGAGTCTCGTACATGGAATATTAACAGCCGATCGGGCAGAAAAGAGTTCTAAATGATGGTGTTCTTTATTGTTATCTGCTAGGAGGCGTTGGCAAGGACAAAAGAATCCCAAGAACAGCTAAATTAGTCTTGCCAAGTGTCCTCATAGACTCCACAATAAAACTGGCTCATGATATTTTACTCATTGGTGGTCACATGTCTGTGGAGAAGACATGAGACCGAGTGACCCGTATCTTTATATTTGAGAAAATGAGCACAAGTTAGAGAGTATTACGAAAACTGCAATTTGTGCTTGCGTAAAAATAAAATGCATTAAAATATCAAACAAATCTTAGGAAAAGAAGCAATAACTTTCCAGGTTATTATAGAGAGTATTGAAAATTATTATAGAGATAACTAGAGTAAGGCTAATATAGAGATTAGTAAGGGATTGATATGGTATTTTACTATAAATGGTGTCGGGAATAGAAGTTACAGTTAAAATAAGGATGTAGATAGATCTTGCGCTGATTAACTAGACAGAAGAAACACTTTCTTTGATATAGGAATAATAGAAAAATATATGTGGCAACCGAAAGCTTTGTAGCAACCTTTCTCAAATTTTGTATTTACTTCCTTTTGATAAATTATGAATAATAAAAGAATCGGATAATTTTCGGAAAAAATTTTTGGAAGCCCTCCCGCGCGCGTAAGTCGTTACGCGCAATATTAGTTACGCGCCATTGTAGTTGTGTCCCTGTGTCCCCTGTACCTGTGTACCTGTGAATATAGATAGATTTATATATGTGTTTCAAACTACGTAAACATTGCGAATATACAACATTCTTGGCTTTCCCATTGTCTGTGCATATACAAAGCCGTATGTACTAATCCGTTGGAATCATGGGAATGCGAGGAATAAGAACAGCCTCACCCTCAAAAGGCCCTGTCAAGATTGTGGCCTCTATTAGGTATTCCATTGTTTTTGTTACGGCAAGTCGCGTGCCATTGCAAAGCTTTGGTGGGTTGATATTTCTTAAAAGTATTATTGGTACGCCTATTTTTAGTTGTAGCACGTGTGGTGGAAACCCTGAAGGATCTATGGAATTTAAAAATTCAGATGGATAATTAACCGCTTCATTTGGTTCCAAAACTGTGTCAACTGACTTGTAAAGGACTGCCTGGTCTCGAATTTTGGTCAAAACAATATTGTTGATTTCGTGGACGTCTATATTTTTGGGTGCGAGAATCGCTCTTTCACTTAGCCATTTATTATTTTTATAATTTTTTAGAATATTCGGAAATACTTTTTCAATCAATTCATTTTTGGACGTCACTAAATTACAGAAATCAGCAGGTAGTTGTATACGTCCTGAAATTGAGTTTACTGGGAGCTTTCCGTTTCCAATTGCCAGCAATTGATCTGAAAATGTTTGACCAGAGTCATCGTTTTGCAATCGGACACGTATATTTGTAGTTAATTTTAATATTTTTACGTGTGCCCATAAATTAGAATTTTTCAGGCAAGCATTCATTTCGTGTGCAGGAGTTAAACTACGTAAAAATTGCGAATATACAACATTCTTGGCTTTCCCATTGTCTGTGCATATACAAAACCGTATGTACTAATAATGACGTCATATGCAAACGCTCTTTTTACAAACAAACAAACATGCATACACACAACTCGTTTTTATATAGATAGATAGATAGGTAGATACAATACAAATTAACTGCGAAAAACTTGCGAATATACAACATTCTTCGCTGTCCAATTGTCGCTGCATATAAATAGATTGTCAGGTTTACCGACCCTCGAACATGCAACGTACAATTGTCCATGGGAAAAACAATCAGTATTAAGATCTATACCACATTTTTCTAATGATTGACCTTGAGCTTTGTTAATGGTGATTGCAAATGCTAATCGAATTGGGAATTGCAATCTTTTAAATTCAAAAGGCAGATCTGTTGGAATCATGGGAATGCGAGGAATAAGAACAGCCTCACCCTCAAAAGGCCCTGTCAAGATTGTGGCCTCGATTAGGTTTTCCATTGTTTTTTTTTATGGCAAGTCGCGTGCCATTGCAAAGCTTTGGTGGGTTGATATTTCTTAAAAGTATTATTGGTACGCCTATTTTTAGTTGTAGCACGTGTGGTGGAAACCCTGAAAGATCTATGGAATTTAAAAATTCAGATGGATAATTAACCGCTTCATTTGGTTCCAAAACTGTGTCGACTGACTTGTAAAGGACTGCCTGGTCTCGAATCTTGGTCAAAACAATATTGTTGATTTCGTGGACGTCTATATTTTTGGGTGCGAGAATCGCTCTTTCACTTAGCCATTTATTATTTTTATAATTTTTTAGAATATTCGGAAATACTTTTTCAATCAATTCATTTTTGGACGTCACTAAATTACAGAAATCAGCAGGTAGTTGTATACGTCCTGAAATTGAGTCTACTGCGAGCTTTCCGTTTCCAATTGCCAGCAATTGATCTGAAAATGTTTGACCAGAGTCATCGTTTTGCAATCGAACACGCATATTTGTAGTTAATTTTAATATTTTTACGTGTGCCCATAAATTAGAATTTTTCAGGCAAGCATTCATTTCGTCTGCAGGAGTTGATCTAGGTATTATAGGTAATGTTTGCCTGAAATCTCCCGCAAGCAATATTAATGTGCTGCCAAAGGGTTTCGACTTCCCTCTCAAATCTTTCAAGCATTGATCCAGAGCCTGGAGCGATTTTTTGTGTGCCATTGTGCACTCATCCCAAATAATAAGTTTGCATTGCGGCAATACTTTACCCATCCCAGATGATTTGGAAATATTGCACGTGGGAGTTTCTGTAGAATGCAAATTCAGAGGCAATTTCAAAGCGGAATGAGCAGCTCTTCCACCAGGCAGCAATGTTGCGGCTATTCCGGACGACGCAATTGCCAACGCTATATCATTTTTTGATCGAATTGATGCCAGACTCAGTTTTATCACAAACGTTTTACCAGTACCTCCTGGCGCATCCAAAAAGAAAATTTCTCCAACGTTGTTATCGACACAATGCATTATCGTATCATAAATGTCTTTTTGTTCCGACGTTAACTTGGAAATGTTATTTTGTACATACGACAATAGATCACTCGTACTGTAACTTTGTTCACGATCCAATTCTACACATGTCGAAACAGCAGCGATACGGTTAGGTGAAGGCATTCCCAAATCCTGAAGAGGTTTGTTTGCCATACGTACGCACAAATCTTCTATAATAACCAAAGTGTAGTTATAAATTTCTGATGTAAAATCAAAAGTCATATCTGACGTCTCTAACTGTTTTCGATGGAGTATATCTTCGGACATTTTTGACTTATATTTTTCCCATAACTCTGTAGGAGCTGATGGAGAGCAAGTTGTTAAAATGATGCCAAACAATGCACGAATTTGACTTGGGGTTGACGTTTCGCACGCGTCATTGATGCAGTTATCCCAGTGTTGGTCATTCTCCAATAAATTCAGAGTTTGGCATGCACTACGGTATGTGTCGTGTATAGTACCGTTTACAGTTCTCAAATACTCAAAGGATGTCGGACCGGGTACATTCACCAAAAGCAGGGTAGAAAGAAGCATTCATGTTGATTGGGGTGAACGGTGTAGAGTCTTCCTATCGTGGTATCTTTGAAGATGGTAGGTTGGCCGTCGACTGACTTACCCTGTTTTCGACGTTCAAATACTTTATTTTTAGTATTCCACGTGTAATACGAAGGCACTTCAGTATACAGCCGTTTTTTTACAAAAGAATCATTTTTGCAAAGCGAAAAAAAGCTGTTAATGTTGTATCCGGTGGATTCAGGGCTCTTTGTTGCACGTTGGTTTCCGTGAAATAAACACGTTGACCATTCTGTAAATGTAACGCTAAGTGAACAACAGCTGGACTACGTTCATGTATCGGAAATGAAAGAATTCGCCAAACAGCTTCATTACTGCTTATGTATCTTCCAGCCTGATATTGTACGATTTCTTCGAAATCTTTGATTTCGGGCTGCAAGCCAAAAACTGCCATGTCACTGCCTTTGTTGACGTATTTACATATGTATTTGATTGCCTTTACGGAGTTACAGTATTCAATGTTTATGTGTGCATTAAATGTTTTTGATAATAATGGGGAATATGGAACAACCCACTGGTTATCTACTTCGATGGTGGTACCGTTACGCTTCTCTATTATTGCTATTTTACCGCCATCTTCAGCAGATCTTCTTCTATATTGTGGGTAACCATCATTGCCAGTAATTGTGTTTGATACTAAAAGTCGAGGATATTGCTGTGTGCACCTTCCTTTGGCCATGCATGGTGAATTTTCGTTCAGTGCGCCGCAAGGTCCATGTATCATATTTTTTACAATAATATCATGTAACCCCTTATCGACATTTTTATCAGGTATTTCAGCGGAAATCACATCATCAATTTCGTTCGAAGTAATTTTTTTATGTAGCCAGATTAGTATATGTGCGTAAGGCAAACCTCGTTTTTGCCATTCCACTGAGTACATCCAGCATCGCACTGACCCAAACACTTCAAGTTTTACTATGTAGTTTATCAGTGATTTAAACTTTTGCCGGAAGACACGGGCCGTAATGTCATGCCTATGAACCGCCGATTGTCCTTGAAGTAAAAGCTGCAGTATCTCGTCCCAAGATTGATTACATATAAATGTAATAAATAAATCTGGACGACCATAGAGACGAACATACGCAATAGCATCTTGAGCATATTCATGCATATGACGGGGACTGCCAGTATATGACGAAGGTAAAATTGTTAATCTTCCAACGTTTGTGGTATTACCGTCATTTATAACTGCATCTCGCAAATGAATGTATTGTTCAAAGCGGAGCTTGGTCTGATTCAGGCGGATATATAGCAAACGTTCTGATTCAATTTTAGCATACATATCAACGACAAATTGGTGAAACAATTCACGGCATTTTAAAATATAATTTTCTTCATCCTGCCGAATCATTAGTCTATAGGAATAATATTGCACTGCACTGCATTTCTTATTCATTTCTTTGTTAGTGGCTGGATTCATCACTTTAATATTAAAGTGATAGCCGTCGGCTCCATCCCAAAAAATGATAGGATATTGTAGGGCATCGTACCCTCGATGAGTTTCAGCAATAAACTGAGCGAAACTGAGCGTTTCGCTTATGAAGAATAATATCTCGAGGTAAAAACTGATCACCGACCATAACGATTGCAACTTCGTCGATAGTTGGAGCATTGTATCTACACACATGTTGGCCAGGAGACGTTTTGTCAGCGGAAATAACAATTTTATGCGCATCAGTAGGCATCAAATCGATGGCTGTTTTGAACAGACGCACTAAATTATTATTTTCGTGGAAAAGATGTTGCAATTGGGAAACGATTGTCCTTTCAACGTTGGGAGAAATTTCGCAACGTGCATTCAATTTGGAATTTCTATCACTGATGAAGTACAATTGTAAAAATTTATGATTCTCGCCTGAGAATGGTAGAAGGGACCCTGCTCTATGATAAATTTGCCCTTTTACTTTGAAAGTAGACATAAATTGATCTGGATTTTCGATTTGGGCTCCAAACGACGTCATTTGGAAACATGAGTTGTATTTTCTGATTTTTGACAAAAAACGCTTAGATTCTGACGTAGTTCCAGTAAGGAAAGTCTTCAATGGCTCTGGTGGTGCAGCCAATAGAGGAAGTTTAACTTTTCCTGAGGCGCAACACATTCCCATTGTTTCACCATTGAATTTCAAGGCCTTGCAATAGGGACAAATTTTAGACACTGTCCCGATTTGAACACATCTACTCAAGCTATAATCATCGACTGGGCTGTACCTGAATGCCAGGCGATAACTTTCAGGTTGCTCTGATTCCTCGGTACGCTTTCTTTTCTTACTTTCTCTATCAGCAGCAAGCCTGATTTCTTGCTGTTCTTGTGATTCCTCGGCACGCTTTCTTTTTCTTACTTTCTCTATCAGCAGCAAGCCTGATTTCTTGCTGTTCTTGTGATTCCTAGGCACGCCTTCTTTTTTCACTTTCTCTTTTAGCAGCAAGTCTGCTTTCGCGTTGCTCTGGTAGTTCCTCGGCACGCTTTCTGTTCTTTCTTTCTCTATCAGCCTCAAGCCTGTTTCCTTGCTGTTCTTTTGATTCCTCGGCACGCTTTCTTTTCTGACTTTCTCTATCAGCAGCAAGTTTTTTGGCATAGACTCTTTGAGTATCTTCATCGGCTTTTGCCATTGTAAGTTCATCAGTCATTTTAAACTTAAACATTAATAGATTTCTACGTGAACATATATGTCTTAAATATCTTTAATGACGTCACCGTCATAGCAAAAATGACGACAACTAACTTCATGATTAAATATCTTTAATGACGTCACCGTCATAGCAAAAATGACGACAACTAACTTCATGACGTCAGTCGACACAGAAACATGACGTCACCTGACAGACAGACACACAGACAGACAACTTATTTTTATATATATAGATAGATTATGTTCAAACACAAGTTATTCTCAGAGATATTCCTATCAATTTTTTCTATCAGGTGTAGTTAGGCGAATTTCATGAGAACATAGCGTGACAATATAAAGTGAAATGAAAGTTGAAAGTGTGAATTGGGAAAATATTTTCTTGTGTCTTGTTGTTCAGTTTTAGTACCAGTATTTAATTTTGTGTTCTTATTAAGTGTACCTTTGTTTGAGGATAGAAAATCATTTTTTTCACAAAAAAACGATTTTAAAAACCCGAGGGAAAATCTGTAAACTTTGAAAGTAGGTTTTTCCGTGTTAGATAAATAATTAAATTCTCAAGTTCTATCAAATGTCCATTTCCTAGGACATTTCGATTCTGTTGATAAAAGAGCTTTAGCGAATGTATTATCCTTCTATGGTATACTAGACAGATACATTAATGTGATTAGTGCAATTTACGAGAAAAACACTGCTGCGGTTAAGGTAGGAAATGAGGTTAGCAACTGGTTTTGTACTAAATCAGGAGTTAAGAAAGGCCAAGCTCTATTCCTCTTTATATGGACTATTTGATGGAACTTGTCTTAGTGGGCACAGAAAAGGCAATGAGAGAGCACGGAATCAAATGGGGAGGAAAAATTTTCGTGTAATTAGATTTTGTTGATGATTTAAGCATCCTAGATGAAAGTATGAGGAACATCAATGAACTTTTAGAGGTTACACGAGTTCAGAGTGGTAAACACGTTTGAAAATTATTGTTAAGAAGACCAAGTTGCTAACGTAGGGCGACAAAAAGATTTATCAGGTAAATAGCGTTGCTTACCTTTGTGTAGAATTATTAGTAAAGATAGTGGGAACACTGAGGATTTTAAAAGTAGAATATCCACGGCTCACTGTGTTTTTTTTTCACAGTTGAAAAAAGTTTTGAAGAATAGGAAGATAAGTCTTTAAACCTATATTAGAATATTAGAAGCTAACATTGATGACAGTGGCCAGATATGGTTCTGAAACAAGTGCAATCCGAAATACAGATTAAGATTTACATGATATTATCAACAGAGAAATTGCCGACAGATTGTTCTGAATACGAGGCTGACTGACCAAATTTCAAACCGAAGGTTGTGCGAAAAGTGCGGTTCAATCCCGCTTTCAAGGAATATAATGACAAAAAGGTCGAGATGGGTAGGGTACGTTTTGTGAATGAAGGATGACAGACTGCCATAGATTGTCCTTTTCGGCCAACTATCTAGGGCTAACCGGAAAGAAGGTCGTCTGCAATCGGGCTAGGGAGGATGTCATAAAGAAAAATTTAAGGTAAATAGCAACTTCTTGGGAGTGTGTAGAGGGAGGATTTGATAAGATTGTGACCTCAGGCGCACTGGTACTGCAGTGGGTTGTAAATAGTAGTAGTATTTTAATGCATCATAGATTTTAGGCTTTATTGTCTGTTTTTATTTATTGGCCCTGAAGTTGAATTTGGTCTTTTAGGTTTTGTGATAACAGTTTTTGAAATGAAAATCTTATTTTGTCTCCAGCCTAGGCTAGGGTCTAGAAAGGTCAATTCAAATTGTTTAATCTGCAAATACATTGTTTGTAAGATTTCGAAGAATATATTCGTGGGCAAAGTGCATAATTGTGGAGGGTTGACATACCCAATACCCCTAGAGACGTAGTTACTGGACCGTTCAACTATGTTGAGCAAAATTAATGTCTCAAAATTTTGATTGGAAATTTTTAGAAAATTATGGGCTAAGTAGGAGGGCTGCTTTCTGTCAAATCGGTTTTGACTCGTAAAAAGGGCACTAGAACTTTTGATTTAAAATCTATTTAGCTCCTTTAAAAGTCTCAAGATATTTCTATGTAGCGCTGCTTATGAAGTTGGCTTTTCGTTTGATTCAAACTCCCTCTACACGGTCCCTAAAAGTTTCACGTTAATACCCTTAGCGTCATTAGTTACAGTAACCATAGAGGTAGCATTAAAAATATACACATAGTGTTTTCTGGCTAGTTCAAAATCAGCCACAGCTTAACCTTGTCACTTTCTGAAATTTTCAATCAATATGCTCAGTCATTAGTGAGTTATCCCCATTTAGCAACACGTGTGCACACAACGTGCATTGATTTAGTTCAACACTCACCTCAAAGTTCTTTGAAAAGCTCACCTAAATGACCTTCGTCTTTTCAGAAAGTAAAAGTCAAACATGCCGACCTTTCTAAAGAAAATATACTACAAATAAATAATGGAAGAATTTCCAAATTTACTACACTTGCCTTGAGGACTGTGGGGAGGTTGACATACCCAAAAGACATAATTACTGGATCTTTCAACAATACTGAGCAGAATGGCTCTCTAAGAATTTTGATTGAACATATTTTAGGAAATGATGGGTGTGGGAGGGGCGGTTGCCCTCCAAGCACTTTGACTCTTAAAAAGGGTACTAGAACTTCGAATTTACAATCAAATGAGCCCCAACCGAAGTCTAAACGACTACCCTATCCATAAAAACATTATATGCACTGGGGCATAGCTTACAGGTCTTACTCCTGGGCTCTGGGAAGCCGTGTCTACCCTAAAGGCATAGTTATATGTTATTTGGTCAATGTTGAACAAAATGGCTATCCCACAATATCGATTAGATGTGCTTGTGGAAAAGAGGGTGCCAGGGAGAGGGGTTGTATAGTTGCCCTCCTATCACTTTTTGACTCTTAAAAGGGGAGAAGAGCTTTCAGTTTCCAATCAAATGAGCATCCTCTAAAGTTTATACGACCACCTCTTCGATAAAACACCTTATATGCCCCCTGTGCATAACTTACAAACCTTTTGCCCAGACTCTGGGGGATTTTATCAACCCCGATGCAACTCGATAAGGCCTTTTAATTTTTTTTTTAACAAAACGGCACTCTTAGAATTTAGATTGGATGTATTTTGGGAAATGTCGAATAGTTTCCCTCCAATCCCTTCAACTTCTAAAAAGGAATAAAAAGGAAACACTTCTAAAAAGGAAACACTAGAAATTTTGATTTCTAATCAAAATGACCCCCTCCAGAATTATTACGAGAACCACTTCCACAAAAACATTGTATGCCCCCGGGGCGTAACTTACAATCCTTGCCCTGAGGGTTTAAAGGGGGGACAGTTATCATCCCCAGACATAAGTTCTGGACCTGTCAAGCTATGCTGAGCAAATTGATCATCTCAAAACTTAGATTGGACGTGTTTGTGGAAGTGATTTGAGGGCTTGTTGCCTTCAAATCACTCTTGACTCACAAAAAAGTGCTATAAAATTAGATTTCCAGTCCAATGAGCTCTTTCGAAGTTTCTATGACTTCGAAAAAATCCTTAAATTCCTTTTATACGAAATGTCTTGGTGAGAAGATATAAAGAAAAAAAAAATAATACATTGTGCCTACATCGCTCTTTAATTACGCAGCAATATTACACTGCCTATGGTTTCTGTCCGTTTTAGATTTCACTTATTTATTACTGTTGATTTATGCTACTTTATTGCTTGATCAATTATTTTACTTTAGTTTTGCTCATCTTTGGTTTAGTTACTTTCTTTTAAAGAGTTTTTTGTAGAAAATAATTCTTGTTTAATTAATGTAGGAGCAAGACAGAGAGACCTATTATCTTTGCTGTAAAAACGGGCTAGCCAAACATTTTCACAGGAGGGCAATTTGTTTCAGAAAATATGAACTTCGAGACTACTACACAAATATTAAAATGTAATAAAGGGTCTTGATTTAAAAAATTTGTATGAACTAAACACAAGCTCCTGGCCTTCCCTTTGGTGTCACGCCTATTGATTTGTTGGTTGACAAAAAAATTCCAAGTTATATTTGAAGAATGCAAAAGGATTAAATTAGGAATAGGCTTATTTTCAAATGATATTGAGTGTATTATTGGTTTTGAGTCATAACTCTTTATAATATTTAACTTTTATCATGTACCAAGCCAAAGAAAATGAATGACGTAACCTTTTGACATAATCACCATTACTTTACACTAAAATAGTACAACTTTCACTTGAATAGTGAATACAATAGAATACAAAAGAAAGCATTAGAGAGTATTACATTTTACGTGGGGACTAGAAGAAATTTCTAGACGCTAGACAGTGATAGAACAACTTTTTTAGCTGAGAGGTAAGCCTCTTTCCTTGCCCACTCCCGAATCGCCTGTTTTTTCAGGTGTTCACTTTTCATTTGAACTGTAATCAAACGAGAATTTTCAGTCAATGTTTAGTAACTTGACAAAGTTAAGGGTCACTTTTCTTTGTGACAAGCTTACCTTTAACTATGAAACTTACCAGTAATTCTAAAATGAATATTGATGAGTTGTCATTATTTTCTAACAGACTTCACTTTTTAAAAATCGTCTTCTCTATTACCTACAAAAGAAATGAACAAAGGTTCATTGTTTGCATTATGTGTAGTCTCCTAAGAATTATTTATTTAGGAGTTACGAATTAAATGAACTTGAAACTTTAAAGTTCCACTATTGGTACTGCTACTGTGACTCTAACTACCACTATAGTTACTTTTGAGTACTTGCAAGTTTCCCTACTTGCAAATTCGACTACGTGAGTCGATGTTTTTTCTTTTTGTTTCGCCCCTGTGCTCCGTGAGAGCTGTTGAAGTGTCATTTCTTTTTCCTTATCTTTATTGTTAAAGGAAACATAATGAGTTGCCTCTCTGTCTTCTTGGCATAAAATTTATGTATAGCGATCTTGTTCAATAAAATCTAGTTCAAGATTACTTGCAACCGAGACTGCGACTGCTTGTAAACCCGATTGCTTTCGACTATGACTGCTAGTGACTGCAACTGCCAAAACGAACGCAACTCCCCTGCTATTGTACTTCTTACGACTATAAGTACCTGCAACTGTGACTGCTTCCAACCAAGAATACGGCAACTCGTGACTGCAACTACTACTACTTGTGACTCTGACTACTATTTTTTAGTACTACTACTTTAACTGTGACTGCATATACAACAGCAACTTCTACTTTTACAACCAGAGCTATTACTTTCAACATGAACTATTTACCTGCATCTTGCTTGTCAAAATGGCATAATGTATCCACTTTTTTTCAAGGGCTTATATGAAGTATCTCACGAATGGCCATGGTTATTAAGTGAAAATTTTTCGGGAATATATCAAAATCCCCGGTGCATCCCTGTTGATAAAACGAAATATACAGAGCCGATCTTGGGGTGGAGCAGTTGCCCCAGGCACCAGCTTGGGGGTGTCACGGCTGGAGAATTACCCATTTTGAAATTTTTCCCTTTGATTCGACTTTTGCTTATATTTGAGTCGGAAGGTAGGCGCTGAGCTAATTTTTCCGGGGCGCAACTAACCCTAGGAACGGTTCTTGGTATAACTTCAATGTTTCAAAGACATTTAGAGAAGAGTATCAAATTGAGACATCCAGAAAAGGATGATGGGGATGTGGAACTCCAAGATAATGTTTGCATCTCTATTGTAGATAGCAGCACGTGCAATATATTAGGAATGGTTAAAATTCCGAAATATCGACTGGGATTTCGCACGAAATCAAAAGACACCATATGCATTCTGTTTGTCAAAATGACATGTCTGCAATATCTCAAGAATAAGTAAGGGTTTTAAGTTGAAACTTTCAGGAATTTCCGTGGGGAAGTCGAACTTAAAGACATTGCTTGCATCCCAGTTGTTAATGGGCGTAGCAACAATACCTCGGAAACGACTAAGATTATGAAGTTAAACATTTCGGAAAATTTCAATTGAGATTTTGCACTAAACCAAAAGATACCATATGCATTCTGGTGGTGAAACGTCTTCAGTGTCTCTGGAATAGGTAAGGGTATTAAGTTGAAAGTTTCAGACAATATTGATCGTAATGTTGAGCTGAATCAAAATACGACTATGTCTATGCTGGTTGT
Organism: Artemia franciscana; assembly: GCF_032884065.1. Classification (NCBI taxonomy): domain Eukaryota; kingdom Metazoa; phylum Arthropoda; class Branchiopoda; order Anostraca; family Artemiidae; genus Artemia; species Artemia franciscana. The sequence goes on along the minus strand of NC_088879.1, from coordinate 33,682,379 downwards.
CAAAAGGGCGTATGTGGACTGACCCAGGATCAGTTAATGGTATTTAATACAAACTTTTAGGATATGTTGAACTAAATCAAAATATATTATGCACACCTAATTCGTTAAAATGGTGTGTACAATATCTCATGACCCGCTAATGGTATTAAATTGAAACTTTCAGAGAATGTTGAACTCAATCAATAGACAATATGGGCACTCCGTTAAAGGTTGAATTCTAGCAGAATTATCGAAACAGAAAGAAAACCTTCTTAACTACAGAGCAACATTTAAAAAAAATAATCCTGCCCGGGTGGAATATCCAAATGGTACTCCTTTATTATTCAGAACACACTTGAGAAGTGAAGTAAGGTCAATCCTGATGAAATATACCAAAATATGATGAAAATATAAAACTTTAGCTTCGATAATAATATAATTAGGCTATATAATTGCACATTAGGGGGAGGGGTGTGTGGGTAAACTAACTTAACAACCTAAACTTATCCCGACCCTAACGTGCAAATATATTGCCCAAATTATACAAGTCCAGTGCATTCTGTCACCCGTTATTTGTCTTTGTGGCTATGAAACCAGTTTTCACAGATCTTACATTCAGCCAACTTTTCGAGTGTGTTCTGAATAATACAGGAGTATAATCCAAATTTTCCAAAGCGGATCAACTAAAGGAAATTGTTCGCTAAAACGAACTGCTAATTTCCATGATCACAAGGTTTCCACAAGAGTTGCTCGATCCTAAACTTTTAAAGTTTGTACTGCCAGTTAAACACACAATTTTGTGAGCAGTCTTCGGATGCAATCAGCACCAGAAGAACAAGATACTTATATCATTGGTTTAATTAGTTTCAAACTTATTAATTTAGCCGTCCTAGCCGAGTGGTTAGCTTACTAAACTTGGAATTTTTGTCCGTGAGGACAGGGGTTAGAGTCCTGGTCTCGATGATTACTTGGTTCAGATCAGGGGTCAGCGGTGTGACTCAATAAGCCCAGCAGGAGTCGACCTAGCTGGAGAAATCTGGGAGAAAAACACAGGAGGGGTCAGAGGGTTTACCCCTACCACGCATTGCACTCTCGGCCAAAGGCAGTGAATCAGGAGATCAACACCTGCGCTGCGCAGACTATTGGTCAGCATACGACTTTTTATTTTTCAAGTTCAACTTTAAAGTTAAACTTATGAATTCACTGAGGCAGAATTGCGATATCACTTAGATCAAAGAATATGAGTAACTTATAAGAGTGGTAACCGGTGCGTGATGTCTAAAAATTACGACACCAACCAGTGTTTGATATTTTTTTTTTTCATGCTCTGTAATTGCGTTTTTTTTTCGTTTGCAGAATCTGAGGTTAGGCACTTATTACTATACTAGTTTTGCCCCATTACACTCATTTTGCCTTGATTACACACTGATAATATGCAAACTAATGTCAAACAGCAGATGGCATTAGCAGGTTTTTGCTTATTCTAAGCGCCAATTTCCGCTCTTGCAAGGTACCCATACACTTCGAATTAAGATGTTTTCTTTGAAAATAATATAACTTCCTTAAAATACTAAATCTTCCTGTTTTAACACATTCTTCAATCTAAAAACTGATCAAATGACAGCAAATTTCCGTGTAAAATTGCCTCGTCGAAAACGTAGCCCAGTGCCGCAGATAAAACTTTCACAGGTAACATCAACCTTAAGTATTAGTCTTTCACTTTAGAGACGTTGCTCAGCCTAGGTAACTAGCATAAAGGTAAGATAAATATATATTGCAATCCTCTGCCATCCAACCATAGATGATCATCGTTTGTTTTGACACAAGTTACACTTACCGACAGTTGTCCAGTCCTATATATGAAGCAAACTTAAAAAAAAGTTTTTTTTAATAGATTTAAGATTTAAATATTATATTTAATAATGTGCAAAATTCAATCAGCCGATCCGATGAATCAGTCGACACAGTTCGATCAATCAACATTTTTAGATTTCTGGGAAAATAGAACTGAAGCTTAATATTTTTTAGAATTTTTATCAGGTTTTCCATGAAATGGCTTAACCAGGATTCCCTACTCTATCCATTGAGGTTGCCGAAGCAATAACGAGGTTTATTTTATTATCATTTTGTAAAGAAAAGTATAATTTTTGTATTTCAGAGAGGATAAAGACCAAAACATACTAACCTGGCAGCATCAATCTTTCAGTGTCAAGGCAACACATTATAATTATTTTTTGAATTAGAAAATTCACAATGATGGCAATAGCTTTTGATAGAGATGGCAATATATTATATGTTCTTCTTGTTTTTGAAGCAGTCTTAATCCCAGAAATAATTTTAACATTTTCTTTAGTTGAGGAACGGACGAAACCCCGTAATAAAAACCAACATTATGTTTAAACAGTCTAAAGTAAGATTTCTTAACTTGCAATAAGATCGAAGTCTGTATATGAAGAGCTGCAAAAATTCTGAACTTTTTCTTCCTGATCCATTGAACTTGAATCAAACTGTTCGCGGTAAACTGAACGCACATTTTTTTCTTGGTGATCGCACCAAGCAAAAGGTCCGAGAAAGTATGAGATGAGTAACTGGAACGGAAATCAAAGGTTCTTGAGCAATTTTTAAGTAGCCAAAATGATTGGGAGCTACTGGCCTCCCTCCAAAACAGGTTTTCCCTAAAGACATCCGGGTAAAATTTGGAGAGTCATTTACTTCAGTGTAGTTGAAAGATCCATAAACTATGCCTTTGAGGATGACAAGAAACCCCAGTCCCTCGGGAGAAGGGTGAAAGTCACACATTTTGCCCATGTTGGCATAAGGTGTTTTTAATGGGAAATAACAGAAATTTTGGGGTGATGGGGAATTTCTAAGAGGCAAATTTTCTGGGATGAGTAAAAGTTTCAAGAGCTATTTTACACGGGGTGGGAGGGGGATTCCTTGGCATACTTTGAAAGAAGGTCAGAAATTAAATAACGAAAGTTTTTGTAATTGGAAATAAAGGCCAAATTAAAATTTAAGCCAACCGAAAATATTCTGTCTATAAGAGAGGCTGCCCCTTCCTCCACTCTCGTTCTTAGCGCTGAAGTTTGACTTTCTGCCACAATTATTACAGAGCGATTGCTCAAGCACAAGGGTCGTTGAATGTGAACGATATATATATTTTTTTTTAACTTTAAGACTTTAACGTAAAGAGCTAGGGTTGAGACAGGGACAGCCTCCCTCATATACGGAATAATTTCTGTTCGCATTAAATTTTTAAACTGCTCCTTACATTTAGTCGATTTTTTTTAAGTCTACCATGAAACGAGGGTAAATTCTGCACTTATTACAACTAGGTCTAGTACAAGAAAGAACTAAAGACATGGTCCAATATTAAATTTTAATTTCAATGAAAAAAAAAAAAAACACTACAAAACTTTTGTTTCAAAAAATTGAAATGTAACATATTTGTTATCCGCCTCTTTTTAGTCCTTTTCAGTCACTAAGTAGACACCAGGGTTTTTTCTTCCTTAACTTGGTCGCTTGTATTATCTCTAATTTATCTATATGGACAGTAGCTGAGAATAGGGGTTATCCTTTAAATCTTTCAAGCAAAAATTTAGTACCTGCAGAAAACAGGTCAACTACTTGAATTAAAAATTTGGGTGATTGAACAAAACTGGTGACTGAAAAGGTCCCGGGGCCCGAGCCCGGGCACTGCTGTTCAAAACGCGGCTGCAAACACGGACCTTGGGAGGAAAAACGGGTCAGTGTAAACTTTGTGAAGTTCTGAAGAGTGAAAATCCGTGCTTCAGTTACAAAAATGGATTTTTTCTGTTATTTTCAGCACTTTATCCTTTCTAAAACAAAAAAGGTTTTCTTTGAAAAAAAGACCGAAAAATGAAACATCATTATGATTTGTCCATATTAGATTTCTTTGTTAAAACTATTAAGCTCTTTTCCGGAAAACTTGTCTGAATGAGGAATGATAAACTGTAAGCCATAATGCAGCTTATTTGGATATGAAGATCCACTTTGTTCTCATTTCGGTCCTTGATTAATTCTGAGGCCACTCAACCGAGGTTGCGTGAAAACGGCCAATGAAGAAAATTTAAGGTTTCTAGACTAAAGCTGAAGGTTTTTGATACATCTTTATCAAAAGAATAAGAATACTTACAAGTTGCCAATTTTAGTTTTAGACCGAAGTTGCGAGAAAACAGCCAATTAAAAGAATTTTAGCTTTCTAGACTAAATTTGAAGGCTTTTTATACATCTTAATCAAAAGAATAAGAATACTTCCAAGTGGCCTATTTTAGTTTTAGACCGAGGTTGCGTGAAAACGGCCAATGAAGAAAATTTAAGGTTTCTAGACTAAAGCTGAAGGCTTTTGATTCATCTTTATCAAAAGAATAAGAATATTTCCAAGTGGCCAATTTAGTTTTAGACCGAGGTTGCGAGAAAACAGCCAATGAAGAGAATTTTAGCTTTCTAGACTAAAGCGGAAGTTATTTTTTTTATATATCTTTATCAAAAGAATAAGATTGCTTACAAGTTGCCAATTTTAGTTTTAGACCGAAGTTGCAAGAAAACAGCCAATGAAAAGAATTTTAGCTTTCTAGACTAAAGCTGAAGGCTTTTTATACATCTTTATCAAAAGAATAAGAATACTTCCAAGTGGCCTATTTTAGTTTTAGACCGAGGTTGCGAGAAAACAGCCTATGAAGAGAATTTTAGCTTTCTAGACAAAACCTGAAGTTTTTTTTGATACATCTTTATCAAAAGAATAAGAATACTTCCAAGGGGCCAATTTTAGTTAAAGGAACCACATACAACTTTCTACGTTACATTTAGAGGTTTTACATTCTCATTTATAGAACAACAAGAGTAGTTCTAAACCATATATTTTACAATCCACTATTGTTCATATCTACAATAGCACTACTAATTCAAATCTACAATACCGCTCAATTTTATCTTGAAAGGATTAAAAAACGGGTGATGGCACTGCATATATTTATTTTCAAATTTATTTTGTTAACTTCCACACTTACGATTTATTTCCACACTCAGGATACATTCTCCATTGAAATCTCAGAACAAACAAATTTAAGAAACACATTTAGATTTCACCAGTCGAGAGTCTGGGTTTAAAAAAAAAACTCACAGGGCTATTAATATCCACAAAGACTTCAGTGAATAATAACGCTGCTATTAGTGCCTAAAGGTCCTGTCTAGCATTTTCTTAATTCAAAGACAATTGCCAAAAACTGTTTGCTAGGCTACTCTGAGGGATAGGATCAGTAGTGCAACATAGATAAGGAAGATCGAACAGTGAATACATAAATTGCCATGCTGACCTTAACAAATAGCTTAGCAAACAGCTTTTGTCAGTTGCCTCAGAAGTGGAATAGCATCAGACACGAGCTTTACGCTTGACAGTAAGGTAATATCGTAGCCTCGGTTCAAAGTATAAAAAGAATTTTCACCGGGCGCTCGCCAACAAGAAGAGAGAGAAATTTATCATAACACTGAATACACTGTGCGTCCTGGTTTTACATAATAACACATTTTTCCTTCTCTGGTGTACATTCCTAAAAAATAAGAGAAAGCGAAATGAGTGAGGTGTTAAGCAGCGGAACAATATTAAAAAGCGTTTAAATCATCCATTAAAGCCTGGTCAGTTATTGCCCAATGTAATTACAAAGCAAATCGTTCAGCTAAAGAAATCAGACAGTGGGTCTAACTTGATTGAACTTTCAATATCTAGTCTCATGGGGTTTTTTTTCGCAGTAGTTCAAAAGAATCATTTCTTTTTCAAGTCCTTCAGAGGGTCGATGTACCATACATCCTCAGGAAATGACCGTCATGGCTGGTTTGTTTTAGCTTATTGTTCAGATATAGAAAGTATAAGAACCCTTACTAAATCAAAATAGGACCTTGATCCCTTTTTCATAGAGCCGTAGCCATGCATATCCAAATAAGCAAGATATTCGATTTCGAGATATTTTAGTCCCCTGTGCATATCTTGTAATTAAATAAATAGTAACCTTTTCAAGAGAAAAAGAAAAATACAATACAGAAAAAACGGAGAAAAATCTTTCTATAAATTTGATGATTTGAAAGCGGATCAAAAAAGTGAAAACAACTCTTAAGAATTTCACATAACGTCTGAAATTAGTTCTTAGTTTTCAGAAGATATGGTTTAATCCATTCAGTCGCATCTTTCGACGGAATTTTCCTTTAGGAATGCTCCATTCGACATAAGCCAAAAAACTGGATACGGAAAAAACTGCAAATACATCTCTTCCAAATGTCACCTGCAGAGTGAAGACGAGCAAATAACAATGTAAAGTTCATTTATTAGTAGTAAAATAGTCCGAATTCATAATATAACGGCTCTAAACAGTCATTTAGTTATTTTTGTTTTCAAGATGTGGGGGGGGGGGGGGTATTGAGAAATGTACATAAATCACGCTGACAAAGATTATTCAAAATTAAAAAATAAGAAAGCGTAAAAGCGCGACATTAAAAAGAAATTTTACTATAGCTACCATTCAGAATAAAAAAAAAAAAAGACAACAACATGATTTGAATGCAGCTTTTAGTGTTTACCACAGTGCGATACTTACCCCCCCCCCCACCCTCTTTTCACTCAAGCTATATTTCTCAGCCATGGCTTTAAAAATATAAGCGAACCATTCCAAACCTGTAGGAGAGCTAAGGTGGAATTTTGATTTTAAGCAAAAAGGTTTACCGACTGCCATAGGATCGGTTGCCCATTGGTTTTGTTTCGATCCAAATATGTTGATTGTTTCTGGTTGACTGGACAGTGTCAACTGTTTAAAATGTATGTATTTTGTAAATCTAAAAAAAAAACTCGGAAAAAAGAAAAACACGTGAGAACACCATTGCTCTTTTCGAAGACGGCTTGCATTTCTCAGAAAGTATCGGGATCGTCACTTTGAGGGATTAGTGAGAAAGGTACAAAACTATAATGATAAATCACAGGTGGACACAGACCTGACCTTTGGATGGAGAAGCCGGAGAACGAAATAGGCTATATTTTTTTATTTGCCTTGAAGATTCGGGGATGTCCCTACAATATCTAGCTAACTAATTTCCAAGCAGGCCAAAAAAAAAACGAGGCTTCAAACGAGGTTGAAGCTGATGGTGCAATCTCAGCAACAAGCATTACCCCAGACAGTCTCTTCAACATTAACTTAAACTCTTAAAGTTTAAGGAAAGAGAAAGGAACAGATAGCTTAGAATAACGACATATGTTATAAGTTGGCTTAAGATGTGATCAAACAACCGCAAGTCTATCGAGCTATTTACTAGCAGTGGTCTAAAGCCATACAAGAGGAAGGGGTTGTTCCCTAATAGAAGACCAAAATATAAGACTGATGGTTTATGGAATCTTATGGAAATTTTAACAAATTTTGAAATAAATAAAATATTAAATATCATACCCCCACCTTTTGAAATGTCTGAAGGCACTTTTGATAGTAACTAAACAGTTGTAATACAAATTGAGATTTGCACGAATCCCAACAAAAACCCTTCTTTTTCTATTAAATTATTACTCATGAAACTTTACATTGGATATTTCTTTGGATATATCTTGTATACCCAAATCAACTTAGACACAGGAATTTCTCAGCATGAACACCTCAAAGCCAATCTAACCTTGCTGAGTATATAAAAGACTCGTACAGCAAAAAAAAAATAAGCTTGTGGCAGAGTAAAAATCAACTGATATAGATACAGCTACATTATTTATGCTATCGAAAAAAAAAAAATCCAAATCATAAAAATGCAAAAACAAAAAATGATGAATAGGACTTTACGTAAAATCTGAAAACATGAGATAACGCAAAGAAAGAAAATGCTACACAAACAAAAAGTCTGAAATATTAAATAAGAAATCACTAAGGTTGCATGAGCATTGGGCCTCGAATTTTGTAGACATCCCTTTTTTATTTATTTTTTTGTGGGTAGTGGGTATATCTTTTTTTAAGTAAACAAACTTAATCAGTTAAAGAACTAATTTAATTTTTCTGGAGAAAAAAGCTTACGAGAGGGGGGGGGGGATTGAGAAAGAAAATATTACTGTAAAATCAAATGTGTTTTTAAACAGTAACGCGCTTAATTTAGTTAAAGCAACCACTAAACAACGCATTAAATTTGACCTTAAACTTCCGGTTATACGTAGTGCCTAGTAAAAGCAGGTCTCAGTTCAGAACAGGAGTTGCCAATTCTTCCGTTTCAAAATCAATGTTAGCAAGTTTTTACATCAGATACCAAAACCCTTTAATCAGTGAATTTATTCCAAAATTTCAAGTTAATTTTAGAAAGCAAATAGAGTTTATAGCTGAATTAACACATTTGAAAATTTTACAGTTTGATAGAAAATATAAAGAAGTAAATGAGGGATTTTCTGAAGAGAATGACCAAAGCACAATCTGTAAAAATGCTTCAGCTATATGACTAATCGCCGTCTCTAACGCAACAAAAAAGAACCACTAAAATGCCATACTGAATACTAAAAAAATACTTGATGATCCAATAAGAATCTAACTCACTCGAATATTCTTCAATTATATCTGAAGTTGAGTAAGTTATTGGGTATGTCTTAGCCAAGCCTTTATAAAGTAACTAGGCTAACCCTCTGTCCTAATATTTTGTGGTTTTTTTTTTCCATTCCTTATATTGAAGAATTTTTGCGTAAATTAGCTCCTTGTTGATTTCTTTGTTTTAGTGTTTCCTACAGTGTGTCCTCTTGTATCGAAGAATTTTTGTGTAAATTAGCTTCTTCTTTGTTTCTTTGTTTTATTGTTTCCTCTTATATCGAAGAATTTTTGGGTAAATTAGCCCCTTCTTGGTTTCTTTGTTTTATTGTTTCCTCTTATATCGAAGAATTTTTGGGTAAATTAGCCCCTTCTTGATTTCTTTGTTTTAGTGTTTCCTACAGTGTGTCCTCTTGTATCGAAGAATTTTTGTGTAAATTAGCTTCTTCTTTGTTTCTTTGTTTTATTGTTTCCTCTTATATCGAAGAATTTTTGGGTAAATTAGCCCCTTCTTGGTTTCTTTGTTTTAGTGTTTCCTCTTATATCCAAGAATTTTTGGGTAAATTAGCCCCTTCTTGGTTTCTTTTTAGTGTATCGCTATTAGTCATATAGCTGAAACGATCGCTTGGAAAACGTTAGCTGCAATTATTAGCTGCGTAAAATGTGCACTAGTTTCTTGTATTTTGCGGAAGGTTCGTCTGTTTTTAATAGATAATTAAGCGGAATGTATTGCTTTGAAAAAGTTTTTATCCAGCCAAGACATCCAATTAAGAATATTTAAACTGAGCACAAATTAACAGAAAAACACTGACTGAGAAAAACCCATCAAGAGCAAAATCTAATCCCAAAGCACAGAGCACAAAGGTCCGCCACTCAAGCTTAGAAAAATCAACAATATGAAAAAAAATTTGTGCTATTTTTGCTTTCTTACAATCTGTAAGCCACAGAGATAATTGGAAATTTAAACTGGAAAAAACCCTTACTTTATTTTAATTAATTTTAAACTATTTGGGCTATTTCCTACATATTTCATAAGCCGCACAAAAAAAGAGAAGTATTTAACCAACTTTTTACAAATCTGAAATAAATCAGATTCTTTAATGATGTTAATAAATGTGTTGATATCCCGGAGTACTAATTTTAACTCCAGTTCTTTTTTTTTCCTTCGTTGGTTAATGGGATTCTCAACTGAAATTAAACTCTATGAATCCACCTCCAATGAACAAGATCTAAAGTTTCTACCAAAACAATATGATCTATGTAATGTCATTTGCAACAATTTTTCATTTTCAGATGAGATCATCTCTTACAAATTTTTATGGATTAATGAAAAAAAAAGAATCCTAAAAGAGTTGCAAAGAGAAGAACATGAAAAATGAAAAAAACAACAACAAACAAACAAACACAGAAACTGAAACTTTTTATCCTATTTATAATATAGATATTAAGGAACCGGAGATGGAAAAAAAGGAGAGAGAAAAAAAGTAAATTTGTTTTGCGCTTTTTTTAGATTAAAGAATAGGGAAAAGGACAACAATAAGAAAAAATTAAAAAACTGATTTCTCATCGTACATATAGCAAGAAGAAAAAGGTTAAGGGTAAGACAAAAATGGGAAAAAGACAAAAAGCAAAATTCTTTTTCCTTTACATAGGATAAAGAATAAGGCAAACAATTAAGATTACGAAAACACGGGAAAATACAGAAAGCGAAACTTTTTCTCCAATTTATAACATAAAAATTACGGAAAAGGAGATGAAAAAAAGAGAAGAAATGCACAAATTAGATTTTTTTACACTATTTATTGATTAAAGAATAGGGGAAAGGACAAAAATAAGAAAAAAAACGAAAAAGCTAAAAAGGCGAATCCATATATAGCATGAAGAAAAAGGTTCAGGGTTAGACAAATGGGATAGACGCAAAAAAGCGAAATTTCTTTACCCTATATAGAGGATAAAGAATAAGGAAAATAATCAAGACAATGAACATAGGGAAAAACGCAGAAAGCGAAACTTTTTATCCAATTTATAACATAAATATTAAGGAAAAAGAGATGAAAAAAAGGAGAAGAAATGCAAAAATTGGAATTTTTTACGCTATTTATAGGTTAAAGGATAGGGGAAAGGACAAAAGTAAGAAAAAAACGAAAAAACCCAAAAGGCGAATCCATATAAAGCACGAAGAAAAGGTCAAGAGTAAGAAAAACGGGATAAACGCAAAAAAGCAAAATTTCTTTATCCTATGCACAGGATAAAGAATAAGAAAAATAATTAAGATAATGAAAACAGGGAAAAACCCACAAAAGCGAAACTTTTGATCCGAAACTTAAATATTATATATAAGGAAAATACATGGAGAAAAATATAAGGGAAATATATTAATATATAAGGAAAAGGAGATGAAAAGAAAAGAAGAAATGCAAAATTTCTAATTTTTTTACGCTATTTATAGATTAAAGAATAGGGGAAAGGACAAAAATAAGAAAAAATTGAAAAGACTCAAATGGCAAATCAATTATAGCATGAAGAAAAATGTTTAGAGTAAGAAAAATGGGATAAACGCAAAAAAGCGAAATTTCTTTATCCTACACATAGGAACAGGAATAAGGAAAATAATTAAGACAGTGAATATATATATATATATATATATATATATATATATATATATATATATATATATATATATATATATATATATATATTTAAAAAAATTTAGGATAATACGAAGAGGCGAGTTTTCTAGCGAAAAAACATAAAAAAAACACCAACCAACGCTTAATTCTGTAGGCTTTTTTTTGTGTGTGTTTTCTTACATATTCTAAGGTCTTTTTTCTGCGTTTAAAGGATTTTTTAACTCTTTATGTTTACTTTTATTAATTTTACTTGTACTATCATTCTATTATATATTTTTTATTTTGCATTAAACACAATAGAATGGCTTTTTTGTAACTGTTATCAATTTTAAGCGATACTTAAAAAGCAAAAGAGCAAAGCTTTTCTAGCACTAAATTTAAATCGGCAGTTTCGGTAGCAATTTAAAAAGTCCAGATATAATTCCCATCACCATGAACACTGATAATTCTCAAAAACAAGCAACAAAAGCAAATACATTCTGAACCTAACAATCATTCATTATTAATACATAAGTACTATAGATTCTTTTGGTTGAAGTAAACACAATCAAGATTCCAAACAAGAAGGATGTAGCCAGCGAATCAAAAATAAGTACTGAATAATAACTACTTTCATGAACGTTTATGAGGAGGCAGGATATACTTTGAAGTCAAGTAAGAAGTAGTGCAACCACGTAGCGGCTGAAACGCAGGTTGGAAGTCTATGCACTAGACTCCATGAGCTGTAATTGGCCCGACTTCAATTCAACTTTAAACCCACCATGATATCAAACATCTGTGCCACTCCTCTGCACAAAACTGTTGCAAAAGGAAATTGATTATAATTAAATGATGATAAATCATTAAATTCTTATATTTATAATCATTTTTAATTAACTGGTTTTAATTAAATTCAGTTTAATCATCAAATGTAAGTAACAAGACAACTTCTCTTAAAAAAACTAAGCAGTATTTCTCAAACTCATAAGTTGATCCTAAAATAAAAGTAAAAACAAATCCTTACCTTCCCCCACACACATACACAAATTAAAATCCTTTAGATAAAAAAAATTTGCTTTAATTCTTTGGTAAGGAAAATTGCTTCGATTTTCAGGGAGAATTTACTCTTTTGAACTGAATTGTATTTTTTTTTTCAAGCAGTTTTGTCTCTGCTTAAATGATAAAAGAACAAGAACATTCAGACTCCTTTTAAAGTCTTTAGGTAAAGGTAGAAGTTTATACCTTTACCTTAGGTAAGGGTTTCCTCTCTCACATGTTTTCCTTTATTATCCCTTAAATGTTTGGTTTCCCGAGCAAGAATACAAAATGCAACAAGCCAAAAATCAATTTGAATTTCATCAGTGATTTGTCCAAGAATTTAATTATAGCAAATTTTTTGTATAAAAACCAAACTTAAAAGAGTGGGAGACTTCTAGCCCCTAACCCCCATTCAACGTACATCGTCTGCCTGTTTTACGATGTGTCTCAAACAAAACGGTATTTATTTTTTACTTGACTTGGCATCGCTGGCTACACATAAAATTACTCTAGTTCAAATCTACACCTGTAAGCAATCAACAGTAGGGAAAGCTTTAATCTTGAATTGACGGCCTTTGGGTGGGTCCGAATCCAAGAAAGGAAAGCAAATTGCGACGGTAGCTTACAGTAGGGACGGAATCTCCGTTGCCACCTGGCAACCCGACAATCTCTCTTTGGGTTGACTCAGAGGATGAACTTTGTTCGAGTTGACAGTCCCGAGCAGCCACTTCCTAAATAAAACACAATTTGACAAACACATATAAATACAAAAAGAAAACACAATATTCAGCAAAAAAAAATAATAAATGGCTTTCTACAAGAAAACCAAAACAAAACTAATATTAACCTAACATGGTAAATGAACAGAGAAGTCTTAGGCCCTTTACAAATGACCTTAAAGACACCAAATATTATTCTACAGCAGAGCTTTAACGCTAATGTTAACAAAAATAAAAAACTTGGACATCACAACGAACGGTAATATATTCGTAATTTTTTTTTTAAACCCCCATTTTCTTTCGGGGAGGGGGAATAATAGAAACATCAATCCACTACCACATATACTGGGTGTGCTTAAGCCTTTTTTTCTCCAAATTTTCATCTTCTAACAATTTTACCGATAATATTTAGCATTTTGAATTAACTCACCTGTTTTGGAGGTTTTGACACATTTGAAATAAATTTAATTCAAAAACAAGCTTAGTTGCGATAAATGCAAATAAGTAATTCATAAAGGATCAAAGTTTATTTCAAAAAACAAAAACAACCTGATAGTTTAAGAAATTAAAAAAATTTTTTTTTTTGTCTTCAAACTATTTTATTCTTTTAGAATAGTTGCGACTAGGGACGACATCCAGAACATAGACTAATTAAGAGAAAACTTCGGTCAATGTACCAATTGAGCCCTTTCTGTATACATGATTCTTTTATTGTCATCTTCATTCAAAAATAAAAATTGAAGAAAAAAATACATACAGCTAAAACTTGTATTTAGACTTCCATAATTCACTTTTCGATTTCGTCCAGTCCTGCTGGATGACACTATTTTTATACAGGGACAGTTCTGATCATCATGTTTGACAGTCTCCCAAACAGCCAAACTCTTTGGTATTCAAGCAAATTATGATGTATTCAGCATTTATCTTTTTTAGCAATCAGTTATATTACTTTTCTACTGAGTAATTTATTTATTTTATCATTTTCATTTAGGAATTTATTCTTTATTAATTTAGCAACCATCAATTTTGAAACCATGATTCGGCACCGCAGTCTCCTGGTTTGACCATGCCTGTCAAAAAGCCTGATAATCCCTTTGTTTCTAGGGCACTTCGTTACAAACCGCTACCAAGTCGGAGAAAAAGGCGTGGAGGTCATTTAAAATCCAAGGATGAACTCCATCAAATCCGCCTTCGAACTCATTGTGAATTCAGACGATACGGCAGCCGACAGAACTCCTCCTGGCTGGTTGAAATAACTATATTTTTGCAACATCCAAAATTTTTTTTTTTTTTTTTTTGCTGTAAATAATGTCCCCAATACTCTTTACTATTTGAATGGGCTGTCAGAGTGGTTCCCTGTCGAGTCCAGTGTACGCCAAGGATGTTTACTATCTCCAATATTATTCACAATACTTATGGATTTTTTTTCTTCGAGCTTGCCACTTTAGAGGAGGCATACAATTAAGCCCCGTACGCCAAATACACGACTGCGATTTCGCTGACGATATTGATCGTGTGGCTCACTGCCAAGAGGACATTCAACATAATCTGAATGAACTAGCAGCAAAAGCGGCCCCTGTTGGCCTGAAGATTAATGTTGATAAAGCTAAAAGTATGTCAAACGCAGTTGTGACGACCATTGCAGCTGGGATTCCATATGAAGGCATTGATATAGAAGAGGTCAGAGAATTCAAGTACCTCGATAGTACAATTAGCCAAGATGGGAATTGTGATAGAGAAGTCTTGCTACGGATAGCGTGTGCAGGTGGAGCATTTTCTCAGCTGAAGAATATATGGAGATGTAGATACTGCTCTGAGATGTTGAAATTGGGATTGTTTAGGAGTAATGTACTCTCTGTTACTTTTATATGAATGCGAGTCCTGGAGCCTTTCAAAGAATGATGAGAAAAAACTACTTAGTTTCGAGAATAATTGCCTGCGCAGAATCCTTGCGGTACATTGGACCAATAGAGTAACGAATGTCCAGATTAGGGCTGATACCGAACAACCACTGGTGACCAACAAGATCAAAATGAGAAGATGTAAGTATTGGGGGCATATGACCCGCATGAGCGAAGGACGCCTCCCACACGATTTATGGTGTTGGACCCCATCCGGCATTCCAAGGAGTGGAAGACAACGCAGCACACTTGGTAGATCCCAGGAGAAAGAGGCAACGAGTCTCCGAACCTTTTTGAATGAACTTCGGTCTTTGCCACAAGGTCAGTCAAGCTGGAGGTCAGCCGTCGCGCCTCTATGCGCCCCCAGGCGTAGGAGGGTTTAAGTCTAAGTTTACTATTAATTTAATCAAGCAAGTGTCGATATACCATTGCATGGTACAAAAGAATCACGATTGAACTTACGTTAAACAATCCTATAAACCAATAAAAAAAGAAATGCCCAGGCCGCAGAGTTAATTAATAGGATTAGAGCTAATTAAACCAAATTTTTGATTAAAAACAAATTAAAGTAAATCAAAAGCATAGCTATACTAAAAAACTAACCAACTGAACTTAAAAAAGCTAACTGAGGATAAAATTAAAAGAAGCGAATAATCTACAATTAACATAAAGCTCGATTGAAAAATAATTAAAAAGCTAATTAAAAGGAAATGCTGGACTATAAAGTCAATAATTCTTAATTAATTAAACTTACAAATAAAAGTTATTTTCCTCCTTATTGCTGGAGTATGTATGCTAAATTTTTGCTTTCATTTGTCACGCTGCTATTTCGATTCCACTTAAGAAGCTTAATTTATGAAATTAGAGAGGCAAGACAAAAAAAAGCAAAAAAAAGTAAAAAAAATTTTTTTTTTTTAAAGGCCAATTCTACAGCATGTATAAAATACTTTGATTATACAATAATACTGATAATATAAAACATTCCAAAGATATTTACAAATGTAGCACAGGCTCATTAAACGGAACAAGATATATATCCCCTTAACTGCTTGATAGACAACCAAAAACAACGTATTAGAAAAGTAAAATAAAAGTCATAAAAAGTCAGTGTCTCAGGCGCGTGTTTCTTAGCAGTCATACGAAAAATTGGTCTCTCAACCATATCATAAGCTTACCCAAGAATTGTACTTAACAACAAAAACATCAGCCTGGGATAAGAGTAATCGGCTCATATGGTTTTGTTCGTAGGCTTTGTTATGATTTTTTTTTTGTCTTTTTTTTAATGAGGCTTATTACCGTAATTATTTAGTTTGCACGACCTTTGGATTGGAAATGTTCCACCCTGCTTTTGCCATTATTACTAGTTTCAATTATTACTATTTTTATTATTTATATTTATTACTTTATACTATATCATTTATTTTACAGTATACGACCAATTATCATTTATTATTACTATTTATTACTTTATACTACTTTTACTGTTTGACTTTTAGTGACCTTGCGGCAGGCATGGTACACCAAGAGAACTGCTGGGGCAAGGCTTTATCCAACCCTGTAATTGTGAAGCATTACAAAGCAATTTATCGTTGCTAAAGGTCGTATCTGACATTTAAACCAGCTGAAATAATTACCAATACATATTTTCTGAGCTGCATTCTGAGACCCCCCCCCCCCTGCAATGGGAGGGGGCTTTCGTGAGAACAGCTTAGCAAAGTCTTATGGCAATTAGCTAAGAAATGTGAAAATGTCAGATAACGGTCTTTGAAATTAACACCCTCTGACATACTTTATAACTCGGTTTTTAAACTGTTAAAACAGACCCAAGGTTTTTTTTTCTCAATACATTTATTTTTCAAGGAAAATGACAAAGAGGAATAAAAACAACTTGATTTATGTCTGAAGATATGTAAAAAAAATATAAACATAAACGACAACAGCCTGTTTTCAGCTGTTGCACAAAAGCCAAGAGGCACAATCAAGCAAACTTATTATTTTTCATAATTACAACATAATTATTACACAATTATAAACACACATATAATTAAGATACACAACATAAACACAATTATAAATTGTTCGTTTTATATTTGTTTTTCTTGTTCGTTTTTTCTTTTATTGCATGCTCCCAAAATAAGCTTAAACATTCCTTTCTGGCTTATACTTTTTTCTGGATGTCTTGTGTCGTTCCTTTTTTATTGATTAATGCTTATTACTTATTTGTTTCTTTATTATATCTTCCGGTTTGTGCTTAAACCGTTTTTGGTTAATATCTTTTTTTTTAATTAAAAAGACACATTCAACATTGAAAACAGCCCACAAAACATACTACAAATTGCCTTAAAACAAGTCAAATAAAAATAGGTCTATTCGTTTGGATATACCATTTGACTTGCTGCATAGAATAAATTATAACACAAAATTCAACTGGAACTCATTTCTCGTATGAATTTTGGGATTCTAAAAAGGGTTTAAAATTTGTTAGATTTGATTGGATACCACTCTGCCCGTGTTTTGATTCTATAACGCTCCACCCGATCACTGTTACTGGATATTATCAACCTATAGGATGCCACATCCTCTGATCAGACGGCTTTTGAAGTTTGCAAAAACATTGAAGTCTAAAATGTGTGCTAGCATCAATAGTCTGTGATATCGACTTTTGAATATCTCAATTTCAACTGAAGGCATTGCCAATAAAAGTTTAAGGTTCCGGTTTAAAAAAAATGAAAGTATCAAGGACAGTGAAAATGAAATCTGATAATCAGAATTGGCTAAATAAAACTAACAAAACCATACATTTTGCAGAATTGAGATAAATTGAGTATCCAATTTACAATGAAAAAGACTTCCATATTCAACTTTAGGTGATAGCAAGCACCAAATTAAAAAGAAAATGAATGAAAATCAGCAACAAATATGGTACTACAGCTAAAGAAGGTATTACTTTCATTTGAAGATATAGATGTCTCTGACAATCAACGGAATGTTCATATTTGAATTTTTTCTCTGACTTTCTAACTCATTTAACTTATTACGTTTTCTTTCTTTTACGGTTCGACGCGGCGACACTCCCACTGTAATGCCGACTCCCAACGTGCGGCGCAGGCCCCACCGTTGGGGCATGGCAATATATTGGTGGTTCAAGGACAGGACGTGTACCCTTCAGCTGGCTGTAATTAATAAAAAAAGCCTTTTTCAAGAAAACGACTTTACAATCATATGCGTTTAATGAACAAAAAAGATACATGGTAGTATTGCAATGACGTCATACAGTGTTGACACCTAGAAAAGGCGTTGTATTCAGACAATATTTTTCATTATATTTTCGTATAAAGTATGCCTTGAATACACGGGAAATTTGGAAAAAAAATCCAAATATCACAAGGAGAGCATCAGGATTTTAGAAATGCCTAGGTGGGACATAGCTCAAAATCGGTTGGGAGCCACTGACGTAACGCCTCTACTGTAAACATTCAACGTGGCAACAATAAAAAAAAAATCTGCTGTAAAGCCTTTAACGTAACATTTTTAATTTAGCAACTCTACCACAACGATCCAACGTGGCAACACTAAACATGTTCTACTGTAACGCCTTTATTTTGATGTCCTTGGTATTCCAACAGTAAATTTAATTGAGCTCTCTGGTAAGAATATAGCAAGGACTTTGTTGTGATAGCTAATTTACAAGAGGAAACTAGTACTACAATTACTTATTTTCTGCACATGGTTTGGATGCACTTTCCTTTTCTGTAGATTTTACTCATAGAGGTATGAAATTCTAGAGACGGCCAAGAGGTGACCACTTTTCTTGGCTTGGTCATGGTTTTCATTTAAATTGGCTAACAAATGTCAAGAAAAAAAGTTTATCACTTATGATATCATCTGTTTACGGCCCCCTGCTGTGTAAAAGAATTTATTCGCCAACAAATTCTAAACGATATAGTTATTTGTTGCTTACCTCTCCACTGCCGTTGTACAAGTGTGTAGTCATGTGATCGGCCACAAACCAGCGTTGCTCTTTCATCAACAGATCATGGGGTGGCTCATGAGCTTGGTTTGTACCAGCGGACCAAACGGTGACAGTCGAATGAGGAGCCAATTTCAGCGAACGGTTAAACTTGTACACAGTTTCATTCTCACCAGCCAAATGGGTCAATGACCAACCGCCTAAACTCACTTCCTACAAAATAAACTCAACCTTAGAACAAAGAGATTGACACAAAGTCCCAGTTAAAAGAAAACTGGGATTGACATCCTAGTTTAAAGAGACTTCAACCCATGACCATTTACCAATTCTTGACCGATTCTCTTCTTATTAATTATTTAATAGTTAATGATAAAAAAATAGAGCATAAACCAGCAACTTTACTTATAAAAAACCACCTTTACTGATGTTCAATCACACCTGTATCCTCGCAATCTACCTTGCCCTGCTGATAATTGCTACTCTTTACTAAGTTGTTCGTAAGGGACGGATCAGCAGTGAATGTATGTAAAGTCACGCCTTGATCCTCGTAACCTACATTGTCATGCTGATAATGGCCATTATAATAATTGTCGCTGTTTACTAAGCTTTTCTCAAGGGATGGATTCAAAAGAAATGTATATTCAGTCACAAATTGATCCTCATAATCTATCTTACCCTGCTGATAATTGTAACTGTTTACTGAGCTGTCCTCAAGAACACATAAGCAGGGGTATATGTTCACTCCTTGATCCTTTTGATTTACCTTGTCCTGCTGATAGTTATCACTGTTTACACCTTCATCTTCATAATTTACTTTGCCCTGCTGATGTTTTCTTTGAGATGAGCTAAGCAACTAGTTTGTGGGTATTATCTAAAGTGCAAAAATACCCAATAAGACCTTTAAGAACTTGCAATTCTAAAGGTAATACTCGACTAAAATAATACCATCTGACGTAATTTACTACGTTAAAATTGCATCTCAAGTCTAACTTCTAAGAAGAAGAAGAAGAAGAAGAAGAAGAAGAAGAACAAGAAGAAGAAGAAAAAAAACAAAACGAAATGTTAGATAAAACTTTTAAGAACTTGAGATTCTAAGGGTAAAAGTTGGCAAAAATAATCCCATCAGATAAAACCTACTACGCTACAGTTGGTTCTCAAGTCCAAATTTTCTTCTGGATGCTTAGTTTTTGTGTTGATACCGAACTACACTCTATTGAAAATAAAACCCAGCATATAATGGCCAGTTAAACGGAAAAGTTAGTAAGGGCTGTTTTAGATGTTCAACTGACTGACCGAACACCAAAGAATAAGTAGAAGGAAAAATATGGTTCAATCTTACTATCTAGAACTATAATGAACAGTTTAAACGGCTAGGAAATGTTGCAAGTGCTGACGTTGCAATTAATGACGATTGTCAATAATTGTCTTTGGTCATCCTTCTTGGTGTAAATTAAAAGCCGGCTGTTCCCCAAGTGGGTTTTCAATACATTATATGAAAGGACGTAAAGGAAGCAGAACTTCCTACGAAAGGGTAAACCGGGAGGCTTTTAAAAGACTTACCAAAACAAAACCTACAAATAAGCATACCATTTGATTCACCTTTCTATATCTAAACAATGTTACCATTTTTGACACAAATTTCGATGGTTAAGTTTGATGAAAAAAAAAAATCTGTGGCAAAATGACAAAAAAAAAATAGCAAAGAGAATTATAAAAAAATAGCAAAGAGAAAAAATAGCAAAGAGAATCGTATCTTTCGCTTGGATTCGAAAGATACGATTTCGAATATCTTCTTCAGTACAACTTCTCTAGTATAGATCTCAACGATACAATTTGACAAAAAAACAAGAGCTAAGAGCTCATATGGCACTTGTGACGAGGTCGGAAGAGCCGAGAGCTCATATGGTACGAGGTCGGAAGAGCCAAGAGCTCATTTGGACGAGGTCGGAAGAGCCGAGAGCTCATATGGTACGAGGTCGGAAGAGCCAAGAGCCAAGAGCTCATTTGGCACTTGTGAGAAGGTCAGAACCTAAAGTTAAACTTTATAGCACAAGATCCTTCTAAATATCAAATTTCATTAAGATCTGGTCACCCTTTCGTAAGTTACAAATACCTCAATTTTCAAAATTACCTCCCCCCTCCCAATTCCACCAAAGAGAGCAGATCCGGTCCAGTTATGTCAGTCACGTATCTTAGACAGGTTTCTATTCTTCCCATCCAGTTTCATCCTGATCTCACCGCTTTAAGTATTTTCTAAGATTTCCGGTCCCCCCAACTGCCCCCCCCCCCCAATTACGTTTGATCCGGTTGAGATTTAAAATAAGATATCAGAGTTACGAGGTCCTTCTAAATATGAAGTTTCATGAAGATCCGATCACTCCTTCGTAAGTTAAAAATACGTTATTTTTCTTATTTTTCAGAATTACCCCCCCCCCCGCAATTGAGCGGATCCGTTCCAATTATGTAAATTACGTATGCAAGACTTTTGCTTATTTTTCCAACCAAGTTTCATCCCAATCCCTCCAATCTAAGCGTTTCCCATCATTTTAGGTCTCCCCACCCCAAACTTCCCCCAATGTCACCAGATCCGGTCAGGATTTAAAATAAGAGCTTTGAGCCACGATATCCTTCTAAAAATCAAATTTCATGGAGATCCAATCACCCGTTCGTAAGTTAAAAATACCTCATTTTTTCTAATTTTTCAGAATTAACCCCCCCCCCAACTACCCAAAAGAGAGCGGATCCGTTCCGTTTATGTCAATCATCTATCTAGGACTTGTGTTTATTTTTCCCACCATGTTTCATCCCGATCCCTCCACTCTAAGTGTTTTCCAAGTTTTAGGTTCCCCCTCCCAACTCCCCGCCCCCATCACAAGATCTGGTCGGGATTTAAAATAAGAGCTCTAAGACACGATATCCTTCTAAACATCAAATTTCATTGAGATCCGATCACCCGTTCGCAAGTTGAAAATACCTCATTTTTCTAATTTTTAAGACTTACTCCCCCCCCCAACTACCCCAAAGAGAACAAATAAGTTCCGATTATGTCAATCATGTATCTAGGACTTGCGCTTATTTTTCCCATCAAGTTTCATCCCGATCCCTCTACTCTAAGTGTTTTCCAAGATTTTAGGTTTCCCCCCTCCAACTCCCCCCAATGTCATCAGACCCAGTCGGGATTTAAAATAAGAGCTCTGAGACACAATATCATTCCAAACATCAAATTTCATTAAGATCCAATCACCCGCTCATAAGTTAAAAATACTTCATTTTTTCTATTTTTCCGAATTAACCGGCCCCTACTCCCCCCCCCAGATGGTCAAATCGGGAAAACGACTATTTCTAATTTAATCTGGTCCGGTCCCTGATACGCTTGCCAAATTTCATCGTCCTAGCTTACCTGGAAGTGCCTAAAGTAGCAAAACCGGGACTTTAGGTTTTCCCCCTCCGACTCCCCCCAATGTCATCAGATCCGGTCGGGATTTAAAATAAGAGCTCTAAGACACAATATCATTCCAAACATCAAATTTCATTAAGATCCAAATACCCGCTGATAAGTTAAAAATACTTCATTTTTTCTATTTTTTGCGAATTAACCGGGCCCCCACTCCCCCCCAGATGGTCAAATCGGGAAAACGACTATTTCTAATTTAATCTGGTCCGGTCCCTGATACGCTTGCCAAATTTCATCGTCCTAGCTTACCTGGAAGTGCCTAAAGTAGCAAAACCGGGACAGACCGACAGACAGACAGACCGACAGAATTGGCGACTGCTATATGTCACTTGGTTAATACCAAGTGCCATAAAAAGATATAGTATGAAGGGTAAGCAATGATAATAAGAAGAAAAAATAAAAAAGTACACAAAAAAAACAGAAGTTCATGGGAGAGGAAAACTTTGATCAGATCGGTATAAGATTTTCTAAGACCATAGAATATCCCTTAGTACAGGTAATAATGAATAAACCAGGAAAAAATAGAATATTAAATCATTTTTGACATTAAAAACTAGCCTGGAAATTGGTAACAACGTTGTAATCCAAGTAGAACCAATGGTGGGTTTAAGGAAGGGATTCCTCTGACCTTAATCGAGCGCACCAAGTTTAGCGTCAACAAGACGATCTTTACAGAAGCTATGATCACGGTTGATTAGAGAGGTGTAAACCGAGCCTCGGGAAAAGGTCACAAAAACAGATTAAAGTTTGACTCGGTTATTGAGTCAGGGAAATGGTCACAAAAACAGATCAAAGTTTGACTCAAGGAAAAGGTCACACAAACGGACCAAAGCTTGACTCGGTTATTGACTCAGGGAAATGGTCACAAAAACAGATCAAAGTTTTACTCAGGGAAAAAGTCATACAAACAGATCGACGTTTGACTCGGTTATTGACTCAGGGAAAAGGTCGCAAAAACAGATCAAACAAACTATCGGAACAAATTCAAACTAGTTAATACATGTTACCACTTTTAAAATTGTTTGAACAAAAAATAACAAATTGGCAGATACAACAGTGTTATGTTTTACAATTAGCCCGATTTTTTTTTTTACAGGATCCGGCACACCTTTGATACCCTGTACATCTGGGGGTTGAATAGGGGGCTGGGTGCTTAACTTCTCTTGCCCTCTTTTCTTGGATACACCCTTGAGTAATTTTGCGGAGGAAAGCGAGTTAAAAGAAACAACAGAATTCATTTGTCCAGAAAAGCTTTAGGACTTTGATTAAAAAGGCGGAAAACAAAATGTTCACTGAATCTAATTTCTCTAATGAACAATAAAATAATACCCTTAATATTCAACAATAGAATATTGTTGAATATTGACAACAGATATTATTAACAATAGATCTCATTAACAATATATCTTATTAACAATAGATATACCCTCAATAAAATAATTTGCAAAGTTGAATTTAATATATTTAAGTTGAGTAATTCTTAAACCAAAAAAGGCATTTCAGGCTTGAATTGGCTTCCAATAAACCTGGCTTATATATGTTTGAATAAAAGGGGAAAGTGGTTGCTTTAAGTATTTTACCTTGTCTCCACGGTTGTGTACCCTCACAAACAAACCCTCAGGTGACACTTCTTCAATAACAAGGTCTCCTTTTTCATGGCTTGTAGTCTTAAAGCCATGAACTTGAAGTTCAGTGCTGTGTTCGACAATAGTTCTCTTCCTTTTGGTGCCACGCCCTGGAGTCACAGAAGTACGTCCAGAAACAACGGTCGGAGTCTGACGTCCGCTAGTATGAAGGTTGATTGCAGAAATTGAACGATTTGATGTTGACAAATTCAATCTATAAAATCAAATAGTAGGTAAAAGTGATGTATTTACAAATGCTAAAGTTTACGAATATCAGGAAAATAAACCGAAAAAAAGTTATTTGATGCTTTTTGAAGGGTAATTTGGCAGTTTCTGACATTAAAATAGCCTCCCATAGTTGAAATAAACATAAGCTGTCATAAAAAAATCTCAAACAAAAGAAATTGTACTCGAAAGTTGAAAAATTTCCCAAAATATTTTTGCATGCAAAAACGGCCAAAAGTCAACCCCATATCCATAGGAAATATATATATATATATATATATATATATATATATATATATATATATATATATATATATATATATATATATATATAATATATATATATATATATATATATATATATATATATATATATAATATATATATATATATAATATATATATATATATATATATATATATATATATATATATATATATATATATATATATGTATATATATATATATATATATATATATATATATATATATATATATATATATATATATATATATATATATATATATATATATATATATATATATATATATTCTTAACATTGACATATCAAGTGATATGCACTTTCATTCAAACCTCCACACACGGGACAAAAATTGGACCCACCTCTGACCTATCCCTCCCAATAAACTTTCTTCTTTGGTCCGATGGCAAACTATCAGCCCTCAGTTCAATTAATTATTTTATTTCCACTTTAAGTAAACCCACCTCAAAAATATATCATCACCACGAAACTCCTTCGGCCGAAAATATTGCTAGATATGAGACATAGGGTCTAAAAGGTTTGTGTTTCTGGCGAAATAACGATTGATGTTCTCAAATGATCAAATGAAGTCACATAGATGCTTAAAGAAGCTACACAGAAACTGTGGCGATAGAAAACAGATATGACGATAAGGTAGGTGAAACCGAGCGGGGGTTTAGCCTCCAAAAATAATACTATTGCTTTTATCTTCCTGACAATACCAAAAGGATAACTTTACTTCCTTT
Source organism: Artemia franciscana (assembly GCF_032884065.1). NCBI lineage: Eukaryota > Metazoa > Arthropoda > Branchiopoda > Anostraca > Artemiidae > Artemia > Artemia franciscana. The sequence goes on along the minus strand of NC_088879.1, from coordinate 33,657,304 downwards.
TGACAAAACCTGTGGCAAAACTGACGTAAAAATGTCTTAATGTACCACAAGCACCTCTAATGGACTTACAATCTTTCCTTATCTAAGAACAGAAAAAAGTACCTAATAAGAGGCTACTTGTACAATCATCATTTAAAATAAAAGCATCAAACCAAGGAAAACAACTGGCAAGATAAGGCAGTCTGTATTCCTTTAACTAGCCCTAGTCAGCCTGCCTCGAGGATTATTTGTAGTCTATCAGAGAATCTTACGAGTTCCAAGCGTGCTGAACAAGGGGTCTTCAAATTTGTAACGCGCCAGAATAGCATATTTGGGTCCTGAAAAGACATTCGCTGTGTTGAACACAACACTCAAAACAGTAATCCCCGCAACCCGTTTCAAACCCTGTAAAAGATCTGCGCGGCCTGAAAGCGGGGCTTTGCAAGGATCATAACATAAAAACCATACCTCGACTCCTCAGACTCGAGCAGTTTTCTGTAAGTTGCAATTTCCATATCAAGATTGCATTTGATGTCCATAAGTTCTTGATATTCCTTGGTTTGATGGGCCATCTCATCTCGGAGACGCTGTATCTCAGCTTGAGCAGCCGCCAGAGCACTAGAATGATTCTTCCTCTCATTCTCCAAAAGGGCTTCCAACCCACGAATACGATTCTGTAAACACAATTTACGTTATATCTTTTGTATATATATATATATATATATATATAATATATAAATTTATATATATATATTTCATTTTTACATATAATATTTTTACATAATATATAATTTACGCATATTTTTTTCAAAATCCGTACTCGTCTTTAACCTTCTTGCAGCGAAACTAAATCAACTTTAGTTAATTGTTTAGAATGTGGAATACCGGGTCGATAGAAAATAATAACAAAGGCGTATTTCCGAATTTTTCGATACGATTATATTGTTCCAAAATTAAACAAAAATATCATAACGCGAAAGCATACTCTAAAAGCGGTCTAAATGGAACACGAAATTTTGTAATCAATTTTAAGATTTGAAAGCTAGCATTACCTCTCTTCACAAATTCTACAACCAGCAAATTCTACATCTACAACAAATTATAATTTAATAGCAAATTGAGGCAAGAAGTGATGGTTATTCCTATTAGTTTTATCCCAAATAAGTTGTTCAGAAACAGGGGAATGAACCTAATGGTTAAAATCTCTTCACAAATTCTACAACCAGCAAATTCTACATCTACAACAAATTCTAATTTAATAGCAAATTGAGGCAAGAAGTGGTGGTTATTCCTATTAGTTTTATCCCAAATAAGTTGTTCAGGAACAGGGGAATTAACCTAAGGGTTAAAATCTCTTCACAAATTCTACAACCAGCAAATTCTACATCTACAACAAATTCTAATTTAATAGCAAATTGAGGCAAGAAATGGTGGTTATTCCTATTGGTTTTATCCCAAATAAGTTGTTCAGGAACAGGGGAATTAACCTAAGGGTTAAAATCTCTTCACAAATTCTACAACCAGCAAATTCTAAATCTACAACAAATTCTAATTTAATAGCAAATTGAGGCAAGAAGTGGTGGTTATTCCTATTAGTTTTATCCCAAATAAGTTGTTCAGGAACAGGGGAATTAACCTAAGGGTTAAAATCTCTTCACAAATTCTACAACCAGCAAATTCTACATCTACAACAAATTCTAATTTAATAGCAAATTGAGGCAAGAAGTGATGGTTATTCCTATTAGTTTTATCCCAAATAAGTTGTTCAGGAACAGGGGAATTAACCTAAGGGTTAAAATCCTACAAAAAATAGGTTCTTGCAGCGCTTTCAGGCTCACCGTCAACACATATTTCTACTCGGCTAAAGTCATCAGCGTATTCCTCATCTACTTTACATATTAGCGATAATATTTCCAGTTATGACAAAATAAAAGTGGGCCTAAAATAGTCCCTTGAAAAACTCCCCCAAAAACAGGGAGAGGATCTTACTACAAGTAAATTTTATAATTTATCATTTAAAATCAATTCGAAAAAATAAACTTCGAACAATCAAATTAGGGTTTAAAGAAGATTCTACAAGTGATTATTTTTATTTTAACCCTTAACTGGTAGGGTGGGTCTTTTTGACCCCAAGGACCCATTGAGAGTGTGTTCCTCCTATGCCGTTAGAAGCAAAGCGCTGTTTTCTCATGTATTCTCCGGAAACTAGGTGGTGTTGAAGCATACAATCAGTCGAGTAGCTGGCATCAAAGGTAGAGGAGATAAGAGTGGTCTAAGGTCATTTTGACCACACCCTACCAATAACGTTACAAAAAAAGGAAAATAAAGATTTGGTTTTTTGAAGAAATATGATATTTGTTGCTAGTATTGCACGTTTCTGTCATTGCCAAGAATAACTTATTTGCCTTTTTGTGAATTCTAGTTGGATTTCACTTTTTAATTTATGAGTTTTGACCTTTTTCACTTCTTCTTTCCGGATTTCAGAGTTGAAATATGATTTATAAGGGAAACATTTACATTTTCTTTTCCCTTAGAGAAAGAATGGATACCCAAGCTAAGAAGCGCCTTACAGAGGAAGATAACATTTAGATACTTGAAGAAGATGACGATTTATCAAGTGGATCCGATACCCCGAACAACGATGACTAAAGACCATCGAATGACGAGCATGAAATTTCATCATCAGAAGAATCCAATGGAGCTACCCCTCCGTCAAGTCAATTTAGGGAACAGCCATCACCAGCTCAAGGTTAGCCAGACCTCGATGATGAGCCTCTGTCTCAGAGAACCAAAAGATGGACCCGCAAGGATGTACTATTAGGACGTGACAGAACGACAAATTGGTCAAAAAATGCACCAATCCCGAGCCGAACCAGAGCTACAAACATCGTGACCGAATGGGCTGGCCCCAAAGGACCAGCACACAGGTCAACCTTTGCAACCAGAAAAAGCTTGGGGTCTTCTTTTCCCTGAAAATATTATTGATGCAGTGGTGGAGCTTAGCAACAGAAAAATGTCTCTGTCGTGCGAATTTTGCAGCCGATCTACTGGATATGCAAACATTTACGAAGCAAGTTGATTAGGTAGAACTTCAGGCATTTTTTTGGTCTTATATACCTTGCCGGAGTTTTCAAGTCAGGAAACGAAGATACAACTGGCCTATTTGCCAGCGATGGGACTGGCAGAGACATTTTTTGAGAGACCATGAGTCGCAACACGTAGAATACGCCGCAGCCGCAGAACACGCCATTGGCCATTGGCAAAGTTTTTTGCTCTATTAGAGGTTTCTGGTGTAAACATTTCTGTGCCTGTAAATGAAACTAGCGATCAAGAGAAGAGCATTTCCCGCCGCGAGGTCTTCATAAGGTTAGGTGTGGCTTTGGTTCGGCTATTTTTAAAATAGAATAGAATCGGTTTTATTTGCACAATCTCTCGTAGTCATAAAACTAAATGGCGCTTTTGTACAATAAGATCTTCATACAAGGTTCTGCCACAAAAACTTCGTCAACTTACATGCCAGGTTGCTGGGACTCCCTTTGCAGAAAGCCAGAACACTGGGGAACAACGTTCTGCAGCCAAACGAGCTCGATGTGGTATCTGTCCCATGGAAAAGGACCGCGAAGATACCCTATGCTGTGCCGTCTATAAAAATAGTGGCTGCAAGGAACACACAGTGGCTGTTTGCTCAGGCTGTATCTAAACAAACTTTTTAAATGTTTATCGAAACAAACTTTTCATTGGTTTCAATGGTAGTTATGTCAATATATTTGAAAGTAAAAGCTCATGTTTCCATCAAAACATTTTATTGACTAATACCCTTCAGAAAACTAGGGTCATTTTGACCACACCCAACCATGAGTATTAAAAAAACCATCCTATTAGTTAAGGGTAAAAATATGTTACCTTGAATCAAATCTTTTAAAAAATATATCTCAATGACTTAAATCAATTACTGTAGAAGTGACTCTAAACAGATAATTCGACATGCGTATGGGGCGATTCTGTCTCGCAAGCAACTGTATAAATGCCGCATTCTGGCACAAATCTTCGGCCATATCTTACATCTGTCGCCTCTCTGGCCCATATTAACTATTGATGAAAAAAAAAAAAAAAAAATCCGCAGTGCGTTTTATAACTTTGCAAAATACCTGCTAAGTCACCCCCTCTGGCGAGGAAATCGACAGATATCAGCATGTTATGAAGTCGATGATACCTTAGCTTGATCTGGGTCAAGAGGGAGAAGCTCCTGAAGTCTTTAGGCCTGACATATACTATTCACGAAGCAATAGGCAGCAGTTTCTAAAAATTGTCCTTTTCATCCACATGTTTTGCCCAAGCTTTCTTCTTTTTTTTAAGATTTTTTTTTTTTAACCTATTTTTTTTCTAGATTTTCTTCAAATGAATCTCTTAATTAAATTAATACGTTTATTTTAAATTTAACAAAAAATTACAATAGTTTATTTTAATTTTTTTAATATTAAGTTTTTTTTCTTTTTCGATCTTTTTTAAGTAGTGACGTATTAATTTAAGTTTTTTTTTTTTTTTTTTTTTTTTTTTTTTTTTTTTTTTTTTTTTTTTTTTTTTTTTTTTTGCTCCCTTCTTTACTGTCTTTTTAATGTATGGATTTGAAGATAAAATCAAGCAGTTCAATGAAGTAATATGATGTAGACACCATTAATGTAGCAAAACTGCTTAGCGGTTCAATTTTATATTTCCACCATTTTACTAAAAAAGATTTTCATGAATTTCGTTGAAAGTGGGTAATTAAAATATGACAATGAGTTTTAATACTTCAAAACAGGGCACATTACGGAGCCTTCAATTAGGCCCCAGTTACCACAAAATTAGACGACAGACCTACAACTTGTCCCTATAGAAAAGACCCCACAACCGAAACTTTGATAATTTTCAACATCCAGATTTAAAAATCACTGGTCTTTCTAGCCCATCTCTGTATTTTACTTATAAATCTTGGATTAAACTAAATGTATTTTTAATACACTTGAAAATTAATTTACTATTGTTTACCTGAAGACCATTGTTGCTTGATTCGAGTTCACTTATTCTGGCAGTAAGATTGTCTACTTGAAGTCGATATGTGGTCACTTCCTCGGCTTGAGAACCATAGTAATTTGACTGTCTTTGAATGTCGGCTTGTAGCTGGCCAATCTGAAACCAAAAAATAGGGGTTAAATGAAAAAAAACTGAAAATTAAAACTGAAACAAGCAGACTGAAAAAAAGTTAACTAAAAAAAGTAGAAAAAAGAGTAGTAAAAAACATTTTCATGCCTGTTAGCCCCTTGACTTTTAGTTGCCGAGGGGCACCTAGTTGCCACAAAGCTTCCTTATTTGCGTCGATTTTAAATGTGTATCATCATATTTTGAGCCATCCTAGCTGAGTGGTAAGCACACTAGTCTTGAAATCCGCTGTTCGATAGAACAGGAGTTGGAGTTTTGCTGTCGCTAGTTCTCTGGCTTGGAACGGGGGTCAGTGGCGTGACTCTGTAGGCTCAGCTAGAGTCAACCAAGCTAAAATTGGGTACCTGGAGAAATCTGGAGCGGACGAACCATGAAACGGAGATCAGCACCACCGGTAGAGACTGTAAAGTCCAATGCCTTAGATATTTTATATATATATATATATATATATATATATATATATATATATATATATATATATATATATATATATATATATATATATATATATATATATACATATATATATATATATATATACATATATATATATATATATATATATATGTTTGTATATATATATATATATATATATGTTTGTATATATATACATATATATATATATATATATATATATATATATATATATATATATATATATATATATATATATATATATATATATATATCATGGAACTCCATATATGGGAACTTGGAATCTTGCAACTTTAAAATTTTTCGCTTCCTGAAGTTGGTTAAATATTTTCTGTTATACAGCGCGAGCACTCATTCCTGTGTCGCTTGTACTCCATTTTTTTTATTATTGTGGGTAAAAAACAAATAACTAAATATATGAGATTGTTAGTTAAAATTTTGAAGCTAAGCGGTCACATTAGGCTAAAGTAAAAATTCCATTACCATCATCGTCTAAAATCATCACGAGCTAATATTCAAAATCATAGATGTGGAATTCAGATGGACAATCCAGTAGTGGTCGAGTGTTAAAGCTTTTCTAGAAAAAGTTAATCAATTTATATTCAAAACTTATTAATTACTCTTCTAGGAATTCTATTTTCCTGGTCCTATATTAAGAAACTTAAAAAAAAACTTTTTCGCTTGCTGACCAATGCTCTGTGTAGTCCAGATACCAATCTCCTGATTCAATGCCTTCGGTTGAGAGTACGATGCGTGGTTGGGGAAAAATCATCCGACGCTTCCCGTGTCCCCAGATTTCTCCAGGTACCCCCTAAAAGCTGGGCCAACTCTAGCTAGGCTTACAGATCCAAATCAAATAACCAGCAACACCGGGACTCGAACCACTGACTTCAGGAATTGGAGTCTGGAGTGCAAACCACTTGGCTAGGACAGCTCAAATTAGTCAATATGGTTTTGTATTGAATTTTCCAAAATGTAAGATACATAAACTTATAGAAAACAAAATTCTGCTCAGAGCTCGTATAATTCTAACCGCTGACGTCACGGACAAAATTTGTTCTGTAAGATAACATAAAGTAACCTAAACTCTATAGTTATAAGTGATGAAACATTCTACAGCGTAGTGTGATAGAACTATTACCACCTAATATATTATAATATAGAATATAGAACCTGACATAGAATATAGAACATGATATAGAATGATAATGATACCTAATATAGAAACTGAATAACTAGGAGCCGGTATATTGTTTTGGAAATGCTCACTTGTCACAAAGATCAATTTCACGTTGACAAATGTCACATTTTGTCAAAATTATTAGATGTTACATTAACAAGCATCGAAGTCGCAAAGAAAGTCGTCAACATGAATATTAAAAGAATGTGAAAGAGACAAGCGAAAAGCAAAAAGGTGAGTGGTTAGTAAAGACAAACCTACTCATGCAAACACTACTTTTTAAGACTCAAAGGGGGCATTTTGGATCTGTATGGTCAAGTATAAGTAATGAAAGTGATTTTTAAACATATGTTAAGAATTTAGAATAGTAATTCAAGTTTGTTTATGATACGTATTTTAAATGTTATATTTTATTATCTGTAGTCATTTATAGTTTGATATCACGAATATTTCAACCTCTTTGACGTTATCATACTAGCCAAAGAAAGCAAACTTTTGCAGCAGAGAAAATATATATTTTATATTCACCTATACACCCACTTTCAGTCGGAGAGAACCGACAACTGATTCTAAATCCCATAAAATCTACAACTATAAGCCAAGTTTTATTTAGCTTAAATTTTGAGCCCCTTGGTAGCCAGAAAATCTTGCACCAATGACCGGGAATATAGTAGCGTACCCCGAACTGTCAACTCCACAACTGAGCTCCAGTTAAAACTGAACTGGCCATGCATGGCAAATTTTAAGCGTCCAGTAAGAAAGAAATCACAAAGCTACGAGAAAAGAAAAACTTGAAAAAACTAGAGATAAGCAAAAATCAAGAAAGCAAACGTTTACAGCAGAAAATATACACCCACTTTCAGTCTAGGAGAACCAACAACTGATACTAAATCTCATAAAATCTACAACTATAAGTCAAGATTTATTAGCTTTAATCTTGAACCCCTTTATAGCAATAAAATCTTACACCAATGACCGGGAATATCACAATACATCCTGAACTGTCAAATACAATAAATCACAAAACTAAGCATTAAAAAGCCAGGATAATTTTCTAATTCATTTTTTCAATAATCAAGGCAAAATTAATCACAAGAAAATGAACGAATGAACCATAAACCAACTTATACACGGTAGGTGGGGGTGAGGTCTCGCACAGCATAAGCCCATAGTTTTCTCTCCTTACCCACATTTGTCTTCAGTTAAAAATTTTGAACTTATATCAGCTTACGATTTAAGTATAATGGCGACCTAGATCAAGCTAGGTTGTAGCTGTAGATACTTTTTTGGGGGAGGGAGAGGTTTCAAGTATGCTTAACTCTGTTTTTTCTCAATGATAAATTTTAAAATAGATAGTATAGATTGAAAATGTAACGAACTACGTAAAAATCAAAGGCAACCAATGAAAAAGTCTAAATCTGTTACAGCCATTTATTTATTTTCTTGGTCGGAGGGAATGGCTTTGGCCTTTTAGAAATAGTAAGTCTCGCAAATTTTCCATAACGTAGTCTCACTGACGTACTAAATTTATCGGATCGTGGGACTAACTACTACTTCAAAAGCATGAAAAAGTGGATTTGATCTCTCAGAACAACTAGGCAACTTCCAAAACGCAAAATAATAACCTTACTGAGCTCCTAGAGAGTTAATAGTTTTATCGGTTTTTTAGACTGAAACACACTATCGGTTTTTTAGATTGAAACACACTAGTCTAACAGTGGGCTTTCTAATTTTGAGCCCTTCTCAAACCCTACCCTAAGTTAAATACTCGAATCCCACCTCCCTTGGTCAAATACTCCAACCTTCCCCCTCCCAGTCTAGGGTCAAACTTTATGCAGCTAAATATAAATAATTGACAATAATAACCAATAGTGAAAAAGAACAACAATAATGCATTGATTATTCTAGCCAAGATTTTCCTTATTTATTACATTTACATTAAAACGAAAAACAACATTCGAATGATAATGGGAACGAGAGGAATTTCGTTTATGTAAAGCAAACATTTTTTTAAATTATTCGGATTATTCAATAATTTTCACCAAATTAGTCTATTTCTCAGCGGTACCACTTGGGAAAGGGGGCCTCATCTCCCTTACGCGATTCTCACATTTACAGTGTATCAACCAACAAAGTATTCAGAAAAAGGCAAAACCTTTGTTTCGTAGAGAGTCTGAATATCCTCCCGATTTCCCCGCATTTGCGCCTCATAGTTCTCACGAAGATCTCTCAATGCCTCCTGGAGTCTAGCTTCATACTCTTCTTGAAGTCGACCGTCGATTTCACTGATTTCAGTTTGCTTACGCAGGCGTACTTCAGATACTTCCCGTTCATGAACCTAGAAGAAGAGTGAATAAACAGTTAAGCTAAAAGCAATATAAAAACAAATTGAAAAAAAAATTGTATGGGAACATATTTTGTATGGCCTAGTACCTAGCAACTGGGGTTTTAATTAAGTTTTTGTATCTTAGTTACTTATAACCAAGTCATTACAATAAATTATAAATTTATATTAAAACCCCATCTCAACCCCTCACAGAGGGGTTTGATTTACGACAGTATTCCTCCTTCCTAAATGTATGCATTCTCTTCACCCTCTTCGGGTACAACGGTAAGTTCGACCCTGAACGGAGCTGCATTTTTACGGGACAGCCTAGCCCACTCTTAAGGTTCTAATGGTAAAAAATCCATGGAGCGAGGGGCATAAACGGCAAAGTTGAATTTTTATACCCAAAATTTGTTTTTTTAGAAAGAGCTCCTTCAAACACATTTTTGGGGTCTATCTTTTTCCTTACAAATTATCGTTAATTGTCAAGATGTAACCAGTTTTGGAAATAACATTGAAAATATTTTCCAAAATTCAAAGCGATTCTACAGTAAGCTATATTTTTAAACAAGATATTTTAAAACTTAGGTTCAAATTTATTATTCAAGTAAACCTAGTTTTACATTCATTATACAAATTAACTCATATTTATATTTATTGCTTATCTGGTCAAATCCTTACAGCCCACTATTCTCCCTGCGTTGATGTTTTTATAAGAACAAGATTTAATGCCTGAAAATTAAAACAAAAAATTTGCCATTCACCACTTAGTAATTGTTGCTTCTTTTTATCGATTTCTTTTTTCAACCGACAAAATTTAAAATTGCCAAAGTAAAAAAAAAAACATAAAAAGAACAGGCCTAGGTATTTTACCGGTGAATTGAGCAGCCCCATAAACTAAATACTAGCAACAAATTTCTTTTTTTTCTAATTTTCTCTTTTGTTTGTTCTATGAGGTTTATCAAATTCGTCAGTAGGATTTTTTCCACTTTTTCTGATAATTAAAAATCATTTTAGTCCTAAAGTTCAGAGTTCTTAGTAAAAACTGGAATTTTTCCGAAAGTTTAACGCGCAATCCACCAAGCAAACGCGCAATCCACCAAGCAAACGCGCAATCCACCATACTTATAGGTTAAAGCCAGTTCAGACGAAAGACAATTGTCATTCGATGTAGGATGTAATACAGCCAAAATATGGTTAAGACCTGAAGAAATTGCAACAGAAAATGATTTTCAAACCATTCGATACAGATGAACAGGAGTTAATTAACAGATCCAAAATCGGCATCGCTACCCCGAGGTGAAATGGGTCAACTTTGCCCTTGAAGTACAAAGGAGGGGGAGAAGCTAAAAGGTATATTTCGTGATAAACAGATACATTTCTTGTACCTAGATTATCAAGCACGCTTTGACTGGTTAGGAGTATCATTTATTTTCGTAGTTCTTCTCGTTTCTTCCCGGGTAGTAATCAACTTACTTCTTACAAATGTCAGAGCAAACGAAAATGAAGGTGAAAAGGTTTCATCACCTAAATTACAGGGATATTTTTCAATTTCCCTTCAGAGTATTTTAGAATATGTTCCCAGGACACAATCATACTCACTAGCCTACAATGTCGCAGTGAAAAAAAATTCTAAATCTCCTCCAACTACTAAACTACTATTGGCTTAATTTTCTATTTATTTCCCTTTTTTGTTTATTTACTACCAAAGATAAAAAAAAGAAAGTACACCACGCTGCAGAGCATAGAGATCGCCCTCTCCTGGCTCGTCCCAAATAAATACAAGGGTCAATTGTTTCATATTGGCAACTACAATGCCCGAAAGTTTCAGTGGGATGTTTCTGATATGAAACCAATTTTTACAGTCAGCAAAACTGAGGCAATACGGTGGATATATGAGCCATTTATGTTATCCATAATATATTTGGAATTAAAGGCAGTGGCACTATTTTAAGGTAATGTTGGGAAGGGTAAATATATTTTCCTAATATGAAGAAGGAGGGGAGGGGGGACAATCTCGCTGGTTTATTCAAAGTTTTCAATGAAAATACTAGATGTATTAAAAATCATGGAGAGGGGGCGAAAAAAATTGAGGGGGAGGACAACAAAAGAGGATCGAACCGAAAATTCACCAACATTAAACCACACCCTTACGGTAGTCGATTATCACTTTGGCAGCTGAATTTTGCGTCCAAGTTATGAAAGAATACATTCATATGAGTGAATATTCGCCAACGTTAGTCTAAACTCTGACGTCAATCCATTATCGGTTCGGCAGCCAACTTTCGCGTCCGTATTATGAAAAAATAGCTCCAAATGGGCGAATATCCGTTTCAGCTCCAGATCAAAGTTCAAAAATGGCCCAGTCTTCAATGAAAAGTTCAAAAATTGACTAAAAATGTACATTTTTACAAAACACCAGAAATCATTTAGCATCTTTCTGTTAAATATCCGGCAACTATTAGATATTTCTGAGGATGAAGGGGGTTCAAGAATGGGAGAGGAGCTGAGAATAAGGTGAGGGAATTGATGAAGCAGTGTCTATCTTTAAAAGAAGAAGAGTATACTCAGTTAATTTTTTCAACTTTAAATACCTGTTTTTCTAGATCCAATTCTTCTTTCAGTGATAAAAGTCTGTTCTGACAGTCAGTCCTACGTAAAATTTCGTCTTCAAGCTGAGATTTCAATTCTGGCACCTGAGACCGGAGCCGATCTCGCTCGGCAATGACACCCTAAAATAAATAAGAAAAAAATGGCAAAAAGTTTCACATTTTCACTTGAATACTAATTGAATCGCTCTTAAACAAAAATTAAATAATCCTTAAGAATTCAAATAATTTAACGCTCAATAACAAAATAATATTATTGGAGAGCTCAGATAGTCCTGAATATAGATAGGAGTTCCCCATGCTATAAATCTATGTACAGTTCTTCCGCAGCAGCTTTATTTTAATAAAAAATATACATTTATCCTTAAGAGTCTACAGAGCTAAGAATACAATTCATAAAGAAAAAAATAGAAAAAGTGAAAAACATAGAACAAATAAAAATTACATCTGAGAAATGTAAATCATAGAACCTAACCTTATCTGGAGGGTGACAAAAGCTTTTGGCAAAAAAAAAAATTTAAAGGGCTTGAAAAAAAGGGAAAACTACTCTGTGTAGGTTAAATTTGGTTATAAATATCAATAATGGGTTAAAAACCTAGCCTAACCTGTCATCATCAAACCTTGCATTTAATAGAAAAAGGTGACTGGCAACGCTGATTAAATCCTAGGAGAAAACAAATGTATTTCGGACACTAACCGGTGAATGTCGACATTCACGGTAACACATATATATATATATATATATGAAGAAATACAAAAAACGAGAAAATTTGCAAAAGAAATACAAAAAAAGAAGATTTCCAGGACTTCCCGGTATTGATTTCCCAAATATGACATAACTACGACACAAAGATTAATTTTCATTAAAGGTTTAGGCTTAAATGTTTTAGGCTTTAACATATTATACGTGCACTGCTTAAAACATCTTTTAGTCGAATTTCTTTCGTACATCAATTTTCATACATTCAAACACATAAAAATTGGATGAGTTGTAGTGAAGAAAAAAACGGGATTATTTTCAAACCCCATGTTAACACCCTGAAGAGACCCAGGAGAAGAGACACCTGAAGAGACACCAGGAGAGTTTTTCCTCCCCGTTTGATTTCGTGCACTCCATTGCCTTTCCAGTGCTTCTTAAGGCAAGTTCATCAAAATTATCCATATAAAGGGGGATAAAAAACAACCCTTCTTAACTCCTGATTCAATACGAGACCAGTTACTGATCTCACTTCCTACCTTAACCGCAGCAATGTTATTCTTGTACATAGCACTAGTCACGTTAATACATTTGTCTGGTATCAAACAGTTCGTGGTAACGAACTGTAGTAAGGAGCGACCCGGCTCAATAGTAACCAAAACTCTAAAAAATTGAATTTTGATATCAATAGCTACATCAAAAGAATCGCATTTTGATGCTGATTTTAAATATATAAGTTTCATCAAGTTTAGTCTTACCCATCAAAAGTTACGAGCCTGAGAAAATTTTGCCTTATTTAAGAAAATAGGGGGAAACACCCCCTAAAAGTCGTAGAATCTTAACAAAAATGACACCATCAGATTCAGCGTATCAGAGAACCGTACTGTAGAAGTTTCAAGCTCCTATCTACAAAAATGTGGAATTTTGTATTTTTTGCCAGAAGACAAATCACGGGTGCGTGTTTATTTGTTTGTTTTTTTTTTTTTTTTCAGGGGTCATCGTATCGACCAAGTGGTCCTAGAATGTCGCAAGAGGGCTCATTCTAACGGAAATGAAAAGTTCTAGTGCCCTTTTTAAGTGACCAAAAAAACTGGAGGGCATCTAGGCCCCCTCCCACGCTCATTTTTTCCCAAAGTCAACGGATCAAAATTTTGAGATAGCCACTTTGTTCAGCATAGTCGAAAACCATAATAACTATGTCTTTGGGGATGACTTACTCCCCCACAATCCCTGGGGGAGGGGCTGCAAGTTACAAACTCTGACCAGTGTTTACATATAGTAATGGTTATTGGGAAGTGTACAGACGTTTCCAGGGAGATTTTATTTTGTTTGGGGGTAGGGCTGAGGGGAGGGGGCTATGTTGGAGGATCTTTCCTTGGAGGAATCTGTCATGGGGGAAGAAAAATTCAATAAAAGGGCGCAGGATTTTCTAGCATTACTATAAAAAAAAAACAATGAAAAATAAACATGAAAACGTTTTTTCAAATGAAAGGAAGGAGTAGCATTGAAACTTAAAACGAACAGAGATTATTACGCATATGAGGGGTTCTAAAAATACTTTAGCATAAAGACCGAGGTATTTAGGAGGAGATATATACCTAGTAATTCAAACTATTTATTCTACGGCCTTTCTGATTCAGGGGTCATTCTTAAAGAATTGGGACAAAACTTACGATTTAGTGTAAAGAGCGAGGTATTAACGAGGGTACAAACCCCCTCGTATACATAATAAAAATATAAGATTATAAAAGTTTGTTACGTAAGTTAATTCTTAAGTTACGTATATTTTTTACTAATAAAAACGTTCGTTAAAAATTAAAAGTTCTAGTTGCCTTTTTAAGTAACCGAAAAATTGGAGGGCAACTAGGTATCCTTCTCCACCCCTTATTTCTCAAAATCGTCTGATCAAAACTAAGAGAAAGCCATTCAGCCAAAAAAAGAATTAATATACAAGTTTCATTTTAATAATTTATGTGCGGAGAGCCAAAACCAAACATGCATTAATTCAAAAACGTTCAGAAATTAAATAAAAAAAAACTAATTTTTTTTAGCTGAAAGTAAGGAGCGACATTAAAACTTAAAACGAACAGAAATTACTCCGTATATGAAATGGGTTGTCCCCTCCGCAATCCCTCGCTCTTTACGCTAAAGTTTGACTCTGCCACAATTCTACTTTTTAAAACAATTAAAAGCTTTAGCGTAAAGAACGAGGGATTGCGGAGGGGACAACCCATTTCATATACGGAGTAATTTCTGTTCGTTTTAAGTTTTAATGTCGCTCCTTACTTTCAGCTAAAAAAATTAGTTTTTTTATTTAATACCACACAAGTATAAAACCTTTGCTAAAGCTCTTCTATCAACATAACAGAACGCTTGCTTATCATCTACAAAACTGAGAACCAAAGGTGTTTGATAACTCAAGCACTTCTCAATTATTAACCTAAGAGTGCAAAACAAAGCAAAAGAATGAGAAGGTTTGTAAGAATTCCCGGCGACACAAAGATTGATTTTCATTAAAGATATAGGATTAAATGTTTTAGGCTATAACATATTATACGTGCATTGCTTAAAACATCTTTTATTCGAATTTGTTTCCATGCTAGCATGAAACTATAAGCAGGTAGCTACTTGATGTCCGTCATCCACTCGAGAACAAACATATGTAAGGGAGCTGAGTTGCGTGACTTCCGGTCATGAACTAATGCCAATACTCTTATATTACACGCATTTCAGCCTAAACCAATAAAAGATATTACTTTTTGTTTGTACGAGTGATAAGACAAAAATGGGGAAATACAAAAAATGCTAATTAATATCGACTGAATTTCTCATTCATGTATTTCTCACACAACAAACATCAACTTATGGTCAAAATGAAGAAATTTATAGTTTGTGAAAGTTTACATTCGTGTGTTAAAAACTTTACAACATGGAATAATACCGGGATAAAACTCTGGAATAGCATACCCATGGTATCCAAGAGGAGAGGGGGATACCGGGTTTGAGCCCACCCGATGTTTTTGTCTGACCTTTAAAAAATAACGGTACTTGTGTATTATCCCAAACACATTCGACAAGTGAAGTTAGGTTAATCATGATGAAATATACCAAAATACAATGAAAATATAATAATTTAGAGCCAATATTATGGAAACTACGACAAAGCATTATGGAAAGCAGGCAGCCCAAAACACATTATATTAAATAACTAAACTAACCCCTAACTACCTCTATACATTAAATGCTTAATTAGAACACACCTGCATGGTAGTTTTTCTCACTCAGAATAAGCTAATTATAACCGGTTGCAGACAGACAAACGGGTTTTTCCCAGATCGAACAGAGGAAATGCCTCAAGTGGGTTCGGGATAATAAATAAGTACCAAATCAACAAATTTACATGTACAAAAATTTGGATACGGTGGGGAAATTTTTTAAAGCCTCCCTCCCGAAAAACACCCCCCCCCCCAAAAAAAAAAAAAATAGATTCACCCTTGCCCATGACAGCAATTTTTCAGTTTTTCAAACAAGTTTTCAGAATACACCATTATTTTTTTTTTCATGCATTATTTTAATTGTATAAGCAAAAATTCCCTTTCAGTTCCGCACACGGAGATTATTAAAAGTGAATGCCAAACCCCGCAGGAGATCAACAAAGAGAGAAAAAAGACCGGTTCGCCCACACTGCGCATGGTAAACGGCAAAATACACTAAAGGCGGATTATATGGGATATTTAATCAATGCCAAAATTACGTCATTTTTAGCAAAGCTTTCAACATCAACAGCCAACAGTGTAAATGACACAGCAACAACTACTATCAAATTGGGAATTTCGAGCTACAAAGATGATTTTTTTTTACCATAACCCCCCCCCCCTAAAATTCGACAGTTCAGTTCGAACAGTTCTTCGGCCGTTTCACTAAAAACTGTGTGTTTGGCATTGTTATCGAATTAATAATAAAATTACCCCATCTAAATTTTGAACAAGACATTTCGTCTTTCCCCTCCCCCATACGTTTTTATGAATTGACGCCATTGCTTTTGGTGCTACTAAAGATATGCTTGAAACTAAGTTAGTTATAGATTCCTGCTTTTACTACTTGTCAGTTTTGGATTTCAACATATCTATTTTTGTAAGTTCACGTAATCGGAAAAAAGAAAAATACTTAAGGCACAGTTCTTAGAAATTAAAGGTTAAAGTAGCCTACCTAGTTTTTTTTAAAGAGATTAAATAATACAAGATTTACAGTTGAACTTGTTCTTAACGGTCTAACAGATAAACAGAATGAACCTGAAATCTAAAACAAGTCAATAAGTTTTTCACATTAAAAAAGGCTCAATGAAAACACACTTTAGCGCCTAAAATTTTCAATTGCTAAAGAGTAAAATAATTAATCTTATAACTTTTAAAAATATAAAGAAAAACCCCAATTATTTTGAGCCATAGAAGCAAATACTCAAGAGCAATTCGTGACAAGGGCCTGCTGGGGGGGGGGGGAATAATGGCTCACCCTGTAAAAAAGGCGGAAAAATATACACTTCACCTTGAAATATGTATATTTGATCCTTTTTGTGCTTTGATCTACCAAGTCATATCCCCTCTAACGAAAAGATTTATACCAAGTAACACATTTAAGAGTAATTACTGTCTCACTTAAAGTGTTCTAGGAGCCGTTGGGTTACACGGACACTGTAAGAACAGGCATAGTCATGGATCAGAACAATCCATGTCAGAATCCCTATATTGTTACGAGCAGCTTTCTGTAGGTGTTTCGAAGTTTCGCCACAGAACCTACAATGCTTGTTGAGACCCTGCTTATACCAGGTAATCCTTATTATATACCAAGTTTACACCCAGCTGCATTAGCTTGACAAGTAATACCCAATTTTACTTATATAAAAAACTTGCCATAACCTCACAGTCGTTGATTTTTTTTTTTTTTTTTTTTTTTTTTTTTTTTTTTTTTTTTTTTTTTTTTTTTTTTTTTTTTTATCTATAGGCTGTTCACATTACTATGCATCTATGGTAGTGCATTTTCAATCACCTAACACTAAGTCCGCATAAGTGCCGAGTGACGTTTTTCCTGAATCTAAGAAGTGTCTTGGGGGACAAAAATTTTCAAAATGAGGAGGAGTTGAAGGAAGCACCACAACCCCACTTCAAATCATTGGCTGCAACATTTCATAAAAAGTGTTACAAAACTTGTTCACAGATAAAACAAAATAAAACCATAACACCAACCACAAAAAAACAAAACAAAAAATATATAACACAGATAAAACCGTCAAGGTGACACTACAGAAAAGCAACCATAGTTGTACATTACTTTTGGTAATAAAATCCATTTCTTTTTATATTTACTAGTCCTTCCTTCATGGCCAACAAGAAGTTGAATAGAAAAAACAAACCTCAAGCATTCAACACTAACACAAAAAAGTAGCGTAAACAAAGACTATTTTAAAAAAAAGCAAGAGAATGTTATCGACATTAGCCTATAATGAACATAAAAAGGTCTATATGAGTTTCAATACTTTAAGAAGTTATTCCCTGTCCAAAAAAAAGAAAAAAATAACTTGCCTTCATTTCATCTTGCAATCTCTTCAGCTCACTTCTAACTTGAGTCAACTCAGATTGATGGCGATTAGCCAAGGCCTCCTGATTTGAAAGACTTCTCTTCAAAGATGTGTTTTCATCTTCAGTCTGAGAGAGCCTAGAATTAAAAATAACATTGACTAGACTTCTAATGTGTAGAAATATTTAAATTAAATCTAATATAATACATTCCAGTGCATACCTCATGCATTGAAAGTTGGAACCTATTTAGGGGGAGGTCCCGGGACCCAGTACCCAACGAAACCCTCGCTTTTCCCAAACTTCTTGATGCAGTCAGAATGGGGGTTTCACAATTTCCTAGGCAGCCAATAAAATCGAAGAGGAAGGACCAAAAACACAGATATACTGCACATACGAGTCAGATATGTTACCTCTTATACCATTTCTGCATCTCAAATGGGACAAATGTCTCCGTATGTAGTTTTTCAGTGTACATTGTCGTGTAACCCAAAATAAAACAAAAAATATTTGAAAAAGATATTACCAAACCATAATTTTTTGTAAGTAAGAAGTAGCGAACCTATCATAAGTTAAGCTTGCATGCGTTGTGCTTGGGTCTCCATCTCGCCCTTAAACTGACATCTTTGAATAATGATCGTTTTTTCCTTCATATTCATGGCCAAAGTAAAGTATCATCTCAACCAGCTTTAACTTCCTCGTATTAGTTCAACTCCATTCAACTCAGCCTTATTTAACTAGCCCCGTTCAACTTAGATTGGGCTAAAACTCAACATCGCGAGGGGTTAGATAGGTTAAGTTAGTTAAATGAAGGTCGAAATTAATGGCATAGAGTTACAAGCACACCAACCCTGGCGTAGCCTATGTAGATAAAGACACTATTTTTTTTTCTTTTTACTTAATTGCGAAAGCTCTTTTTTTATGCAAAAAAAAAATTCAAAAAAGGGGCTGAAAGCTTCTGAGCAATTAAAAGCTATAATCAATCAGATTCACTTTACGTCAAATATTTCACCTTCCTACTAAATTTTAATGCTCGCACCTTAGTTCAAAAAGTATCCGTAAGCCAAATCTAAAATATAATTTCCGAACGGTAAAAACTGTCTCGAATTACAAAATCCAATCAAAGGGGAAACACTATACCACCTTCAATCGCTCGTTAGCGATTAATTAAAGATGAATTGATAAGTAAGTAGTAATTTTGTCAGGTTTCCAGAAACTCATAAAATAGTTGTTGTCACTAGTTAAAATTTTAATCCACCAGGTAAGTATATTTCTAAGTAATGCTACCAAACAAAAGGATAAAACTAAACCAAGTAAAGCCTTTGAACTTTTGTTGCTAGTTGGTAAGATAATGATACTACTATTACTACTACTAACAACTCACCACTGCACCAAGTTTCCCGAGGCCAACACAGCTACACGCAATCTTCCTCCAACAAAATGTGTTCAAAGCTTCCCTCTTTACACCCTCCCCAAAAGTTTTCATTTCCCTTAAATCTTTCCTTACGATACCCTCCCACCTGAACCGAGGACGACCTGCTTTACGTTTAGCCAAAAAGGACAATCTTTAGCAATCTGTCATTTTTCATTCGCAGAATGCACCCTAGCCATCTTTCTCTCATTAGAGCAATAGAAAGCGGGATTGAACCACACTTTTCGTACAGCCTACTTTTTGAAATACGATCGGGCAAACAGTCTAATTAAATTTAATTTCCTAAACAAGTTTTCACCATTTACGATTAACAAGTCTTTCAAAATACTCAAAATGTTTTTGCAAGACTTTTACCATTAAATTAACCCTATATAACAATTGTCATTCCTGAAGTATCTTTAATTGAAAAAAAATCTCATCATATGCTTATTTAAAAACACATTTTTAAACTCTCGGTTTCTACGGGATGAAGTATTTTTATTAACTAATTTCTTTGGCTTAATTTTCAATGAATGACAATGCACTTTGTGTTATCATATGTGAATCCACTCTTTAATAAATTTTATACGACTTTTTGTTTTAAACTGTCCGTGGTTTATGATATCAAATTGTTTCTCTTTTCTTCTAAGTTTATTGGCCCTTTATCCTTTATGACTGTTTTTTTTTTTTTTTACTTCGAGTTGCGAATTCAGCCCATCTGACTTGTCCACTTCTTTTTTCAAATAAAAATCATCCTTAACTTATTACCTACCCCTACTATGTAATTGCCTGGTCATATTCTGAATTAAGTTAACCACAGACAAAACTAACACTATAGCAATTTTTGCCGAAACCCTGCGTAATTCACGGCCAAATTATTTATACAAAAATTTAAATTATAATTTCCATTTAAAGTCAAATTTTGGGTTTCGTGGATTTTAGCCCTCAGCCATAATTTAAGGATAACCAATTAAATTGAGCACGAGGGCTAGATGGCGATCCCATGGGCACGAAAAGGAAATTGGACAGTTATTGTATTTTAGTATCACTTCTTTCATCATCAATTTAAACAAAAAATACGTCTTCAACCGCTCTTTGTAGCAAATAGGAACAAACATAAATTAAAACAAAAAGTTTGTCACAAAAAAGGTCTAAAATATAAACAAAATATGAACGATCAATTATCGGAAACTTTGAATAACATTTTTACTTCTACGAATTAAGCCTCTGTCAGCCAATATTGCTGCACAAGCTATTACAACCTACATTTCTTCATATTTATGAATATATTTATTTAAGCACTTGTACGGGAATATTCTATGGGAGGAGGGGATAATTAAACACTTAGTTCGATAGTTTGACTAAAAAGTACACACAAATTCGTAAGAATTTAGCGTGTTGGAGGGGGGGGGGCAAGGCCATCCTGAGGACATTGGAATATTTACTGCAATCTCTAAAGCTTTGACAAAGGATAGTCAAGCAGGAATAAAAAAGATATGTGAAGGAGTTATGGTGTGAATGGGTTTCTTTGGACATGTTATCTATTTTACAGGTTCTACAAGAGTTAAAAGGTGCTTTAAACTTAGAGTTAAAAGGTGGGGTATAAACCAGTGTTTACTGGTTTATACCACACTCAGCAAAAAAAAGTAGGTGTAGTCACGTTAATTTCTAGTATTTTCTAATCACATTATAAAAATAAAATTTGAACTGCTATTGTCGTTTAATTCATGGGAACACTGTACTTCAAAGCACAAGTACTCTTCGGCAGCAAAATGGACCCCTTCCAAAAATAAATCACTTCCTATATTATTTAAATGTCCTGCCCAAACCCCTTTAAACTAAAACTTTGAACTCTTTTTGATTTTACAGTCATTGCAACAGTGAACTTTGAAGCAAAAGCACTTTTAGGCTGTAGAGGATCTGACCTGGAATGGGGAGGAGTCGAAAGCCCAAGAATACTTACCCCTTAAGTAGGTAAGAGCGCATGGATAAGTAAAATGTAATCTTGTTTTTGCTTAAATAAGAATACACTAAATAAACTAATGCAAAAGTAACTCACTCAGGATCTGATTCACTTTTTGATCTGGGCCTGGCTTTTCGCTTCATATTTAAATAATTAGATAATATTAAAAAGAGCCGAGGAATAACAGAGGAACTGAACTAGTAACTACTTTGAATAATTCCGTCTTTCTGCATGATCAATAGGGTGAAACAAAAACTCGTCACATGGGACCAGTTTCTTCCATAACAGGTCAGTATCGAATATCAATTAGGCTTTTACCCAGCATCAGCTACTTTTTTAATTCATCTCCATGAAATTAATCGGTCACATCTAAACTTTTCGTCGCTGTCTCAGCAAAAGGTTTCGTCGCTGTCACGTTGACTTCACAAACCATTGTTGGCAATTGTTTGGCATAGACGTTAATTTGTCGAAATTTCGTTTAATCACTGTCGCGCCAAAAGGTTGCATATGCCATTTCCAGACATTCAAGATTATTGCTTAAAACGTTCTCTAATTGTTCTCAGGAGAGTAATCACCAGGGCAATGTGTATTTATATGTTTATTTTTTTGGTTGCCTCGGCCATCTGCTTTTTTTTTTAGCGTCAAAAATACTACATACTACTATACTATGAATCAGAAGCTGTATACTCTTTATCCTGTCAGTCCTCCCTTAGATAATGACAATTTTAAAACAATTTTAGGATTTTTCTGTCAAAATTACCAATTTAGCTAAGTTTCTCAGATGATTACCATAAACGTCTTTAAAGTCGTTTTCAAGGAGAAGATCAAGGAGAAGGGCAGTGTAGCCATAGAACTGCTGGTATTCTAATCAGAACAAAAAAAAAACAAGAGCTAAGAGCTCATATGGCACCTGTGACGAGGCCGGAAGAGCCAAGAGCTCATATGGCATGAGCTCTAGCTAAATTCTAAGAATCAATAGATTGATTTAAAAGGAAAATCAGAGGCTTAATGCCGGTCAGAATTTAAAATAAGAGCTCTGAGACACGAGGTCCTTCTAGATATCAAAATTCATTAAGATCCGATCACCCATTCGTACGTTAAAAATATCTAATTTTTTTCTAATTTTTCGTCTCCCTTCAGCCCCCAGATGGTCGAATCGGGGGAAACGACTTTATCAAGTCAATGTGTGCAGGTTCCTGACACGCCAACCAATTTTTATAGTCCTAACACGTCCAGAAGCACCAAACTCACTAAAGCACTGGACCTCCCCCCCTAACTCCCCCAAAGAGAGCAGATCCAGTCCGGTTACGTCAATCACGTATCTACGACATTTGCTTATTCTACCCACCAAGTTTCATCCA
This sequence comes from Artemia franciscana, assembly GCF_032884065.1. Lineage (NCBI taxonomy): Eukaryota > Metazoa > Arthropoda > Branchiopoda > Anostraca > Artemiidae > Artemia > Artemia franciscana. The sequence continues at coordinate 33,634,571 of NC_088879.1, read as the reverse complement.
GATCCCACCACTCTAAACGTTTTCCAGGATTTCCAGTTTCCCCATCCAACTCCCCCAATGTCACTGGTTCTGATCGGGGTTTAGAATAAGAGCTTTGAAGCACAAGATCCATCTAGATATCAAATTTCATTAAGATCTGATCACCGGTTTGTAAGTTGAAAATACCTCATTTTTTCTGATTTTTCTTAATGTATCCCCCCCCCAACGCCCCGAAAGAGAGCCAATCCGGTCTGGTTATTTCAATCACGTACCTAGGACTTGTGCTTATTCTTCCCACCATTTATCATCACGATCTCTCCACTCTATGCATTTTCCAAGATTTCTGGTTTCTTCCTCCAACTCCCCCCAATGTCACCGGATCCGGTCAGGATTTAAAATAAGAGATCCGAGTTATGAGGTCCTTCTAAATACTTCATTAAGATCCGATCACTCCTTTGTAAGTTAAAAATACCTATTTTTTTAGAATTACCCCTCCCCCCCCAACTCCCCCAACGAGAGCGGATCCGTTCCGGTTATATCAATCACGTATCTAAGGGCTTGTGCTTATTTTTTCCACCAATTTTCATCTCTATCCCTCCACTATAAGCGTTTTCCAAGATTTCAGGTTCCCCCTCCAACTCCCCCAAACGTCACCAGATCTGGTAGGTATTTAAAATAAGAGCTCTCAGACACAATATCCTACTAAATATCAGATTTCAGTAAGATCTGATTATCCGTTCGTAAGTTAAAAATAACTCATTTTTTCTAATTTTTTCGAATTAACCGTCCCCCAACTCCCTCAGATGGTCGAATCGGGAAAACAACTATTTCTAATTTTCTGGTCTCTGATACGCCTGCCGAATATCATCCTCCTAGCTTATCTGGAAGTGCCCAGACTAGCAAAACCGGGACAGACAGACTGACCAACAGAAATTGCGATCACTATATGTCACTTGATAAATACCAAATGCCATAAAAACATACCACTGATATTATAATCATTTTCTGATGATTATGTATTACGTACTCATATCGTTTGCAATTCGTAGCAATTTGCATTAGGAATATTTACATAAGAAAAAGGCATGCCTTAGAAATCATTCTTATGCTATTTTTTTTTAAGTTTAAATTCAGACTCTGTAGCATTAAAAAAAGAAACTTGAAATACGAATAGAATGAATATTCATAAAAGCCAATGAACATTCATTGCTCTGTGAATCCTTTCTTGGAGAACAGCCAAGCAAATAATTTTTGAACTTTTTTCCAGAGGGATAATGTCAGATAAGACCTTTGTGAGTGAGGTATTTGAGTACTATAGCAACCACAGCAATATTTGGACAGCGTCACTTGGAATATAGCCATAAAAAGTGAAGTTAAGTTAACCATAATGAAATGTACCAAATAGATGAAAATATAATGCAAAATTATGGTAACTGCAAAAAAGAATTATGGAAAGCAACTTACTCCATATTATAAATATTTGATTAAAATATACCTGCATAGTAGTTTATCTCACTCAGGCTAAGCTGTATATCTCTGAGTGTACACAGAGAAACCGGTTTTACAACATATCAAGAACAACAGTGTGGTCACTATAGTACACCAAGTACCGTGAGTGACACTAACTGTTTTACAAAGATTTATGAAATACACCAGACTCATAATCCTATATTTCCAGTCCATTTTAACTGTTTGCATTTATTTTCAAGATATTTTATACCCTAGATAATGCTATCTGGCCCCTTTGTCCCGGTATGGCAAAAATAGGCAAAATCCCTAACCAGACCTTTTATGAAATATCTTAGGCAGTGCAATAGCGCTGCCCAAGTAAAGAGCGAAGTGGGCACAATGTATTTATTTTTTTATTTTTTTGGTTTTAAACCAGGGCACTTCGTATCAACGGAGTTGTCGTAGAAACTTCGAAAAGGGCTCATTCGATTGGATATTCATGGTCGAAAGTGATTGGAGGGCAACTGACCCCCTTCCACATCCAATCAAAAATTTTTAGATAGCAACTTCGGAGATAAACTTCGGGGGGGGGGGCTCATTGAATTGGTAATCAGAGGTTCTAGTGTCCTTTTGAGATTCAGAGTTATCAAAGGGTGGATACTCCCCACGCCTAGTATTTTTCCAAAATGTATCTGATAGAAATTTTGAGATGGTCATCTGTTGTCATAAAAACTTCAAAAAAAGCTCATTCGACTGGAAATAGAAAGAGCCAGTGCCCTTTTTAATATCGAAAGTGATTGGAGGGCAACTCATCCTCTTCCAAAGCCCATTGTTTCCCCAAACACATCCAAATTATGAACAAAATTTAAAACAAAATTTTGAGATAGCCATTTTGTTCAACGTAATTGAAAGGTCCGGAAATTATCTCTTTGAAGATGACAACTCCTCACAGCCCTTAGGGCAAGGGTTGTAAGTTGTGCCCTGGGGGCATATAAGTTATATAAAAAGGGTGATCGAATAAACTTCGGAGAGGCTCATTGAATTGGTAATCAGAGGTTCTAGTGACCTTATTAAGATCAGAGTGATCGGAGGGTGGAAACTCCCCCCCCCCCACACCTCGTATTTTCCCGATTTATATCCAATAGAAATTTTGAGATGGTCGTTTATTGTTGTAGAAACTTTGAAAAGAACTCATTCGATTGGAAATTGAAAGGGCTGGTGCCCTTTTTAATAGTCGAAAGTGATTGGAGGGCAACCAGCCCCCCCTTCCAGGCCCACTATTCCCCCAAACACATCAATTCAAAATTTTGAGATAGCCATTTTGTTGACGTAATTGAAAGATCCAGAAATTTTATGACGATTATATAGAAAGGGTAATCGATTAAACCTCGTAGGGGGCTCATTGTTCTTTTAAGTTCTTTTTAAGATTGAAAGTGATCAAAGGGTGGATACCCCCCCCCCCCCAAACCTCGTATTTACCCAAAATGCATCTGATACAAATTTCAAGATGGTCATTTGTTGTCGTAAAAACTTCAAAAAGGGCTCATTCGAATGGAAAGTGAAAGGGCTAGTGCCCATCTTATTGGTCAAAAGTGATTTGAGGACAACAAGCCCCCCTCCCACGCCCATCAATTCCTAAAACACAACAAATCAAAATTTTTAGTGACCATTTTGTTCAGTATTGTTTAAAGGTCCAGTGTTGAGGATGTCAACCTCCCCACAGTCTTCAATACAAGGGTTGTAAGTTAGGCAATTTGTTCATTGTTCACATATCGTATATGGTATTGAGAAAGGTATGCATGTTTGAACTTTACTTTCCCAGAAGACGAAGGGTATTCATATGAGCCTTTCAGAGAATGTTGAGGGGAGTGTTGAACAGTTGTCAAAAGGGTACAACACAGGAATAATTGAGCATATTAATTAGGGAAATTCATGAAATGATGAGGGAGGTGATGAAAAATTGCATACTATCAATACTACTACAACTACCACCCCTACTACTACCACACTACTTCATTTACTGAATTAAGGAGAAATTTGAACTAAATCAAAAGACGCTATATAATAATAACATAATATAACAATATTTATTTACAACCCACAACATACATAAAACTGCGGAGCAAACACAAAAAAAGAAAAAAACAACAACCATGAACATACGAATCTATAATACAACATAAATAAGTTAACTCAAATCAAAAAAAAAATGCCAAATAGGGTCAAAAAATTTATATAATAGGGTCATTTGCTGAGTTTTTTAAAAAAAAGTTATTTTTCAAAGTTGGCAATTAGGCTTCGTTTGGTCCGGCTAAGAAGCAGGACATCATCAGCATAAGCAACGTGACTAATGTTAAATACCATTTAACATTTGATAAAAACTAATTCGTTAATGTTAAAAACTAAGTGGTTAAATACCAGAGCCATTACTCAAATCCTCTCCCTATCTACAATGGCATACCCCAAGGAACTCTTCTAGGCCTCCTCCTTTTTTCAGTCATGATCAACAGCCTCGCGAAGGAAGTTCCTGACAGTTGGAAATTTGTTGATGACCTAAAGATTGTTGAAAGTTGATTCAGAAATTTAATAAGCGACCCTATGAATATCCTCAATGAAATTGGAAGTGAGGCTTTGGACTTAGACATGACAGTAAACCCCTCTATGTCCATGATAATGCTAATTTGTTTCCTCAAATCCTCGCCCTGTTTTCTTAATCCTATCCCTCCTAGAATTTATGTGTCCTCGGTTAAATTACTTAGAGTCACAATTTGTTCAAATTTAAAGTGGGATATCCACGTTAAAGACATCATCCATAAAGCTAATGCGTCTATCGCCCTCCTTAAGCTCTTAAATAAATATAACGTCCCCCCTTCTCACTCCTTAAGGTTGTACACGTCTTTTATCCACCCGCATCTTGAATATGCTTGTCCAGTTTGGCACCCTGGCATCTCTCGTGCATCAGACAAAATTGAGTCAATCCAAAAAAGAGCACCGTATTGCAAATAATTTTCAAAGAAGGCAAAGTGCCATACTCTCTGTTCCTGAAAAAAGCTAGTTTGGAAACCCTTGCGCGAAGGAGGTTGTCGCTGTGCCTCCGTTTTTCAAAAAATGCAATAACAAACCCTCGGATGACAAGTGTTTTCCCCAAAAGTCACTCCCCATCTAGATTACGACAGCCCCGAGCTACTTCTGATCCCATCCCAGTTGTCCCCATTCGCTGCGTTACTTCCAGATATGAAAAAACCTTTGTCCCCTTCATCACAGAAAAAATGAATAAATTATCCAACTAGTTCCTCCCCTTTTTTTGGTGAGGTGCTGCCCAGATCGTTGCACTTATTTGCTTGCCCCCCCCCCCTGTTATGGTTTAGCTTCCCTCTTAATTTTTATGCGTTTTTCGTGTGCTTTAGGTTTCGTTCTTTTTCTGTGCGTTTTTGGACCTTTTTTAGTGTCCCTTTTAATTTGTAGATATACATATTTATTTCTTGTTCTTTTCTGTATTATTTGCTTATTTTGTCCCCTTCCTTTTTTCTGACTTGTATTTGTTCAAGTTTAGTTTGACCGATTTCTTTTTTTTTTTTCTTTTTAACTTTTTAATTAACTTATTACAGTTTTTTTTATTGACTCATAATTTGATTTATTCATTATAATTTTCGCTTTCGTTGTTTTTTCATTGCTTTTTTAGTGTAACCATGTATTTTGCCGACTCCAAAGTTCAAATTCGGCCCTTTGAGGGCTTGTGATAGAGATCTTTTTGAAATAAATATCTTATCTTATATCTAATGCCTAAACTATCATTGTAAAAAACTGACGGTTCAAGACGTCAGAGACACGAAGCTAAAACACACTTAAATATACTCGGAGACAACACGGCACCTTGTCTAACGCCTTTTTTAACAGGAATATGCTCCCCTATAGTACCATTCCAATTCACCCTAACTTAAGAATTAGCATACCAATAAAAAGCACGGAAACAACAGAAAGGTAAACATCAGACGGTGAGGGAGAAAGCATTAGAACGAATTACCCTTTTAAAAGCACTGGATATATCAACAGTCAAACAATACAGGGGACTTTTTTGAGCAACAGCTTGTTTCACGAGCCGACAGACAATTTGGTGAGCTTGAACGCAGGTGGAAGGGCGTAAAATCGCACTTTTAAGTTATTGGCTTGTAGCAGCACATATTCAAATAACTTACAAACAAAACACGACACAGTGATAGAACGGTAATTAGAGTAAGCGCTGGGGTCCTTGCCCCTTTTAACAATGGAAGATATACAACCGGACAAAAAACTATTTGGGACAATGGACTATGCCAAGCACATCTGAAACAATAACTGCAAATGCTTCAGCAGTTCAGGACAATCATAAGCAAAGACCATCATTATTGAGAGACTCAGACTTATTCTCTTGCTTAAGTGCCCTGGTTATAACACCAGATTCCCCCGATAGCACTTGAGATTGGTTGATACGAATTGGGAGGATTGAGTTAACAAGTTTTGTATAATGATTTTGGAGATTAACATTAAATGAAAGCAAAATATTTGTATAATGGGAAACGAAATCACATATCCGAAGAGAGGAATGAATTGAAGGTGAACGCTTTACACTGTTTATAAGATGATCCCAGCATTTCTTGTCGCAGGGACCATCCCAGGCATTCAGTCTCGCTCTACACAGGGAATAATTGTACTCTCGTTGGGTTTTCTGCTTTATTTGATGGACTGAACCAGAAGGAAGACGATCACAGACTATCCACATGTTCTGGCTCCACATGGAGCCAGAACTTAGCTTTTTGTTTAGCCATCTTCACTTTAGGATCAGCCTTCCGCTAAGGGTTGTGAGTACCCGTTAACACGCGCTCAGAAGGGACAGCTTTTTTAGCGGCAGACTTGAGACAGAACACTATTTGCTGATAATACGAGTTGATATCTATCCGAGTTGAAGTTGTATGTACATATATATATATATATATATATATATATATATATATATATATATATATATATATATATATATAACTATATATATATATATATATATATATATATATATATATATATCATGAAAGGAGAAATCACCCATGCAACAGCACACACATAAAAAAAAAGAGAGACAGAAGGAGAAAAGGAAGACTGTTTTCCTAAATTAGTGATTACTATAGACCAGCACTTGAATGAGGCCTTAACCCTACTCATCCATACAATCACATAGGTCAAACAGCATAGCCAAACACAATCAACCATAAAGAATAATCCATGGACAGGCAGTCATGTCGTCAATAAGTATAAGTCGTCATTTACCAAACAATAGAAAAAAATAATAAAGACAAATAATTCAGAGGCAACAACCCAACACAAGGGCTCAACAGGAGAATACACTGGCCTACAGGGTTTCGCCACTTTAAATTCTCTACCTAGCCAAGTGTTGTGGCTACCAAAGAATATCCATGGCATCCCCGTGTCATATATATCCCCGTGACATATCTATATATAAAAAAAGAAGTATATATATATATATATATATATATATATATATATATATATATATATATATATATATATATGTTTGCAATTAGTGGAATTGTACTTTAATAGATGATATTAACTAGGACAATGTCAATACATAAAGGGGAACATTGGCATTTTCCCAATTTATCTCTGAGAACCACTTGGGAGAGTTATGGCGCACGGATCTTGCCATAGAGCAAGATAGTTGGCATGTGATTGATAAATGATTGTCCTCGATTTTAGAGTCGTCCACATGAACGACTGATGAAAGTGGAGTTGAATCTGACACAATTACATGATCAATGTTGGAAGTAAGACCACCACGATTGTTTAAAATAAATAGATCTTTATCAGCCAGATGAAATCCTCCGGGCAGTGAAATGAGAAAAATTTCAGATCGGTCAGAATTAGACAATAAGTCAGTATTCATTTCGCCGGCGAAAACCCATTTGGTATTTTGTTTTGAAAGGTCGCTAAGTAGTATTCGTAGGCGATTTCTTGCTTGCGAAAAACGTGACAATGACTGCACAGTTTCTCTATTACAGGAGAAATAAACGTGTATACATACAATATCACCACATTTTATCGCTCAGATGTTAGCAATACTGCAATAATATTGGCTGAGTGTTTATGTCTGAAATAGATGGCCAGACCTTCTGATGGTCTACCACGGGTTTTCTGGGTGGCTCTTAAGAATGTTTTCACTCTTTTTATTTTCATAAATAAAAGATTATCAAAGCTTTTAAGGAATAAATATCCGTATATGTCAATTAAATTGACAATCCACGGTCTTTTGATTTTTGCTGTTGTTTCTTTTTTAATAAAGCGCAAATTGTGTTCTGGTCATGAGAAGGCATGGGGTTCTCAGCCTAACTCTTGTTAATTTTTGCTCGTTTTGAGTTTGACTTGGCAATTTATTGTGATTTCTGTTCGTTTCGATTTTCATTTATTTATTGATAGCGATTTGTAGTAGTTTTACGCTTGGAAGATTATTTGACTTGGTTTTTACTCATTTTGGGCTTAATGGAGATATTTACTTTCCTCGAAAAACTTGTATTGTAGAAAGTTTTTTTTTTTTTTAAATTGATTCGAAGACAAACCTGAAAAGAAACTAGGTACCTAATTATTACTGCATTTTGATAGCAGAGCTTGCGCTACAAGTTATGTAGAATCTGACCTGTCAAATCATTGCTACTTGAAATAACATGATCAATGTTGTACAATTTCATGAGATATAGAATGTCTCCTGAAAATGGAGAGACAACAATTGAATTCTTTCCTTATTTACCATATGCAAATAGCCTTTATAATACATTGGAAAAAAACGCCCATGTCGTTTTCAGATTCTAGCTATCTTAACCAAATATTTGCAGTTGCATCATTCAAGGTACGTATGACATCATAAAAGCACTTAAACCATTCTTAGAATTTAAAGTACTCTCCATAGAGCAGAGGACAATTATTAATGAACGATATAATATTTATTCGTAACTTCAATTCGCTGATGAGTATACCTGTACAGGAGGAGAGGGGGCCCTCCAAAAGCTAAAACGCGCTGTATTGGGGGGGGGGGGGTATGAAATACTATACTTAAGGCATTCTTTGTTCCTCTTTCATTGGCCCATAGAACAAAAATCCAGAAAATGTGGATTGTAGAATAGAAAATCATTCCAACAAATACATCACAGCGAAAACTGTAGTTCCAACTAAGTTGTAGTCCCTTGTAACTTCAGTAAATACTATTTCCTTTGATCACACTCAGGGCATATATTATATTAGGCAGACCCTGTAGTAGCACAATGGGTTTGATCTCAGTTTAGAAACACGGGGCCCAGAGTTTAGACCTAGCTATGGCAACCAGGGTTACCCCCTGTAACACCAAAGTACTATTTTGGTACTATTACAGTCAACTTTCTGACTACAGCATCAAAAATCGCTGTGTAGCACGCAAATTTGGGAAATTTTAGCCCTTGAGAAACTGACCTGGTGGCAGTTTCTACTCAACTCATGTTTCTACTCAAACGGAGGTTCACAATACGTAAGGCACACAACCTGAAAGAGGTACTATTTCACTTAGACTAGCACAAGAACTTTTTTTTAAGTAGAACCATCAAATGACAATAAATAGGGTCGTGTGTGTATTGTGTGCTCAAACTCATTCAATCGAACATAACCAGTTGCAGGAGTTGAACTGAGTTAGGTTTGAGTTAAATAGGGGTTAAATATACAACCTAACCTCACCTGTTGAAAGGTTTGAGTTGATCGAGGGTTCAACTGAATTTTAACCTCCATATAAATAGAGGTTAAAATGAGCCATGGCTGAGTGAAAGAGAGGTTGAGTAACATGGGACTCAATGTTGTGTTATTTCTTTTTTTAAGTCAAATAGAGCATTCAGAAACAATTTTTTATATTTTTGGATCAGAATAGGACAGACAAATAAACTTAAATACTTGGTAGGTGAATCATTACAAGACTAAGAAATTTTCAAACTTTTTCCATATAATCCATATATGACCATATTTGTCCTATATTTACGTAGACAAAACTCAATTTTCATGTAAAGAGAAGAAAAGGGGTATCAAAAAGCCTTCTCAACGTGGATATTGCTACGATTTGAAAAAATGCATTTAATGCCAACATTTGATCCAAAATTCCTTTGCACCTTAACTGATGACCAGGTGTTAAGAATTATGTCATCAGTTGTAAGTGAGCATTTTCTTGATCTTGTAATATCATTGACTCTCTGGACACTAGAGTCATTACATTACTAAAACCAAGAGCAAAAACCCTTGACAACTGTCCAAACTTCACGCCATCAATTCTATACATATGCACCTGCACAAAGTGGAGGTAAAGTTTTCTTCTCCTGAGACTGGTCTGAAGAACACCATTCCCCAGCAAAAATACTTATAAATCCACCTTTTTCATCTCTTTGAACCCTTCTCCTAAAGGGAATTCTCTGATCTGCCACTAAAAATTGGGCGTAAACTATTAATTGCACTTAATTCAGGGTACACGCTGCTTGGCACTGCTCTCTGTCACTACAATTATCAAATAAAACCTTGTCAAATCCAATATGGTTACATTCCTGGGCAAGATGAGTTCATACTGAGACTCTTGACGATTGGACATGAACATACAATACACATTTACCGGACAGGGCCATTTCTGGGGTTGGTGCGCATTGACAAAAATTAATTACCCCCCCCCCTTTTGACTCAAAAATAAGCAAAAACAGCCCAATCAAAATGAGCAGCTGCCTAGCCAGGCTACCCCTTCCCCTAACAATGGCACCCAGGACAGCTTGCACCAGTCACCTCCTCCCCCTTGAATGGCTATGATACTAGATACCAGTAAGTTTTTCTAATCAAGAGAGAGGTCTCTTGGACAACCTGTACAATTGATACATCTAACGATTAAAAGTTTAAAATGGTAATTTGGCAGATATTTACCAATTCCTAATGCATTGAAGATTTTTTTTTACAATCAACATTTAAAAAATGTTAGCTAACCAAAGACTGATATATTGCTGAACGTTTTTCCTTGATTCCAACCTATTAGATCTTTTGTTTTCATGTTTATCAAGGAAATCACCATTTTTTTTTTTTTTTTTTTTTGATCCAAGGATAAAATTGGGAACCTCTCCCCCGCCCTTCAATAAAGATATATGTCAACACCCTTGATCATGGCAATGTATTCACAGCCAATTAAATTCTAAGCTTTTCATTTGGTCTCATACTTTATTATAGTATTCTTTAAAAACAAAATCCAACATTATAAGATAATAAAAATCTTGAGGCATGTAGTACGCAGTAGGCTGAGATTAAATCCATATTACCTGATTTTAGATACATTTGTATTATGTCAATACATTGAATACATTCATTGTAAAATTACAAGTGGTACTTATCAGTTCACTCGGCTTTTTGTCTTAGCATGTCAATTTAATAGAAATTTATAACTTCTAAGACCAGAATTGGGATGAAACCATTTTATTGACAGTGAATAGATATTAAATTATTTAACTGGATATTTCGAACACATATACAGTGTTCATTATCAGCAGTAAAACTAAAAACTCAAGTTTTTACTCAAAGTAAACTCAAATTTTTTAGTTTTACTGCTGATGATGAACACTGTATATGTGTTCGAAATATCCAGTTAAATAATTTTATATCTGTTCACTATCAATAAAAAGGTTTCATCCCTATTTTGAACTATTTTACTTTCGTCATAGAAATTATTTTTTAACCATAAACTAATTAACTGTGTCTTGGTAAATAGTATCTGAGAGAATTGTTTAGCTCAGAACTTAGCTTGAATACATTCCCATTTTTCTCAAAGTATAAGCATTAATTTTAATAACTAATTTTGGTATATATCAATGAATAAAATACCTTAGTCCAAGTTCTTCTTTTTCAGCTGTAAGACTCCCAACTTCAATCTGCAATCTGGCTTTGTCCCGGGAGATATCATCCAAAAGTCTCCTTGCATCACCCAATTCCCTTTCATAGATGCTCTTAATAGATGTAACTTCTTTGGTGACAGTTTCCTCAGTAGTCTGAATTTGAGTAACCAATCGACTGTTCTCATTTTCAAGGTAACGTACACGGTCAATATAAGCAGCCAGCCGATCATTGAGATTCTGAAGTTGCTCCTTCTCCTGAAGTCGAGTCAACTTTGTTGGACTTTGGGGTGTTCTTGAGCTATTCATACTTGCTGGTGTGGATGTTGATGGACCCACTGGTGTTGGAGTAGCTGTTGATTTCCTCGTTTTTGAGGCCATGATGATAGTAGTAACAATCAATCAAACGCCCTCTAAAAAAAATAGTTCTTTGAGCTTCAACTTGAATAACACAATGCCATTGATACAAAATTTTAGTTTATATAAATTAAATATGTGTGGGCATTAAACATATTAGTTAAGAATTTATTTAGCATTACATTAAGATGACATGCTGCCATCAAGGATCATCATATCTGATGTGTTATATTTTTTTTTCCATTTTGCATGGCCAAACTATTCAGATTTGAATAGGTGGTCCTGCCATAGATTGCAGAGCTTGGAAAATAGATCCAAACGAATTGCAAAAAAAAACTAAAAGGCAACACCTACTCTCCCCAGAATCTCATCAAAACCATCTGATTTCTTGTGCTTTGTGCAGAATAATGGGATATTCAATTCTAATGAAAGTTACATTATCAGTAAAATTGGTAAAAATAAGGTACTCCTTAGGAAATATAGGGTAAAATTGCTGTTTTGGAGTTGCCCTGTAGTAAATGACCGGTTGAGCATTTTTTTTTTACTGTAATTTTTCAGCTTTTAATGTACATCTTTAAAGATTTTGATTTTCCAAGGCTTAAAAAAGTAATACCCCTTCTCTATTTTGAAAACCAATAGGTAAAAATTTTCTTGATGTGGATGAATTCAAGTTTGGTTAAAACACTATTAAGTTTAGGGCACATAAATTGGATTAGCACTCATTTTATTTATTTATAATAAATAGGCTTATATTTGCTTAGGGTCAAAGGCAGAGGCTAATTTGGGTCCCGTCCTCTGGTACTTCAAATTTCTTTGGATTTCTGGACCCTCCCTAGTAAAATTATCTAGCATTTTCTTCTTCTTTTTACAATTGTGCTCTCCTTCCCGGATAAAAAATCATTTGTGACAGTCAAATCTAGTTTTTTTTTTAATATAACCTCAGCAAATACACTCATTTATCAGCAGTAAAAAAGAAAGAAAAAAAAAACACCGAGTGTGTCCCTTTTCATTTCGTTCAGCTTCAATCTCAGTGTGGACGTTAAAATAAGCGGTAGTTTATTTTGCCCTTTGTTTACTGTAGTGACAATAGATGGAGGCACTGTTGCCGTCAATGTTTGTTTTCCCAAGCGTTTTTTTATTATACATTTTTTTTTACTACCAAATGTGTCCATTACAATAATATCCTATACACCTCTAAAACGCTCAGCAAAATAAACGATTGGTAAAAAAATACCAAGCGTGTCTAGAGGCTAAAAGGCTGTCTGACTTAACAAAGCATATTAAAACGTTAAAGTTCCCAGTTCCAAAAATTGTAGGGAGGTATATGGACTAACAACAAGTCCTTTCACCTCTTTGACTTCTTCTTCAGAAAAACTAGCTACTGGAAGCGCTATTCTGCTCCAGTCTGCGAACAATGGATATATACGATTATGAACAATAATACACTGTTATTGATTGTGGGAAGTGCGAGTACCTGAGCTACCTGTCCCCAGCAGTTTAAGGCACTAGGCCGGCCGGTACCAATACGGCTCTTCCTACTCATTCCCGCTCTCTTCTGCACAATCAAAGACTATGGATAAATCGCGTCCCATTAAAAATTGACTTCTTCAAGCTTTAATCCTTATTAAACAATATTTCTCTTCTTTAAGGTATCAATTGCTGCCTTAAATATCTTACGATCAATTTCCCATGGCAGGTTAGAATCCAGGATAGCTGTATAAGTATTTGGAATCTTAGCCAAGGAGCAGAAACGCTTAAGAGCAACAGTCTCCTCACTCTGAGCCTGGCAATCAAATAAAATATGCTGGATTGTTTCCTCTGTTGAAAAGCAGATTCGGCATAAATGGGAATGATGTAGCTTCCAATTAAATAACAAGCTATTTAGAAGTAGGGAACCTGATTTCAGTCGGTAATATAGCACTGTATTTAATCTTGTATGAAATGGAGATAACATTAATGTACTGTGATTAACTTTGGATCTTTGCCTGATAATATCTCGTGAATTGAGGTCAGAGGAAGGACTAGGAGATAACATGGAAGCCTTTGCTGCTAGAGAATCAGCCATATCATTATATTTTATACCTTTATGACTAGGAACATGTTGAAAATAAACTTCATTTTCCTTGATCTTAAGATTAAGAAGCTGTCTTCTAATATTATATAAATCTTTGTCATTAGCAATTCTATTAATATTTTGGATCAGTAGTAATGCTGATTTAGAGTCAGAGAGACAGAGTATATTTTCAGATTCAATGTTATAATTTATAAGAGCATCCAAGGCCAGGCGGATGGCACATAATTCAGCAGACAGGATAGAAGATCCCAATGGGAGAGGAGAATAAATATTCAAATTCAGGGATGGGATACATGCTCCTGCTCCAGCTCTTTCCCTCTGGACGGATCCATCAGTATATATTTTTCTATAGTTGGGGTAAGCCTTAGAGATATGTTCAGCCAAAATAGTCTGGATCTCATAATTAGGAATCAAATCTTTACTAATATAGATAAGTTCTACTTGACAGCTTGGAGGACTCATTTCCCAAGGGGGGGACTCAGTAAAGGGATATGCATGAAGCGAATGTTGATTCCAGTTTGGGACCTCCAGTTGAAACTGATTCCATGATGAATGGGCATTGGGACAGGCTGACTTCTCAGCAAAGGTATGTGCATATACAGCATGCTTGGCTCCATAAGCCTGGATTTGCGAGAAATACTTTATCCTTAGACTAGATGCTCTTTCACTTAGGGACACCAATCCTGACAGTGTTCTTAACTTTGACAGAGGAGTATGCTTATGCACACCCAAAGCTATTCGAATAGCAGAATTTTGTAAAGATTCAAGGATTTTGAATGAGGATGGGGGACTAAAGTGTATTAACATAGAGGCAGTTCAAATTTGTGGATATTGGATTATTACCTGGAATCAAATTCTATGTGCAGTCAAAGATAACCTACAGTCTACAGTCTTTAAGTGCACATATAATTTTATTTCAGGCAATTCTAACATTTGGAAATACCATGCTAAAGAGAAGGAAATTGACACCAATTTGCCATATTGGTGTAAAAAAGCTGCATGTGTTCTAGGCTCTAGACTGGGCAATATTACAACAGATCCACAGGTCAAATGATATTGCTTTCTGACTTTTTAGAGGAAAGATTACTAACTGTTCATTAAAAGAAAATAAGTATGTGCACAGAAGGTGATGTGCTTTAAGAGAAGGGCTAGTGAAATACAAATTTATCTCTTAATTATAAAAACTTTACAATAAAATTAATAGGTACAATTAACAATTATATTACTTTCTTTAACCCTGTTGTGTATTCAGTAAAATCACAATAACAAAATCCCATCCAAGCCTGTTTACCCCAGCCTTTGGGTAGTTTTGCACAACAGTAACTACAAGGCTCCATAAGAAATATAAAGTATTGGTAAAATATGTAAAATATCAATTTTACAGGGGTCCATAAAATTACAGTAAAATATGCAAAATGCCCAATTTTACCATTTACAACACTATCAAAGAAAATAGCATTTGATCAATTTGGCTACTTCAGGAGTTCCTTATGGTGTCAGGTGCTTTGATTGACATGCTCAATGACAAAAGGACATAAAATTACAAGTCAAACCACAAATTCTTGACAGCCAGTCCCCCACAAAAATTCACTGATTGGTCGTGTGTCTTTGTAATGTTCAGTCAATACTGAAGTTCACAAAATAATTTTTACAGTACAAATATAACTTAAAACTCTTTTACCATAATAATTCTAGTAGGTGCACCAATAATAAACAAAATTAGCAAATTTTTGGTCAAATAAATTATTTAAGCAGAGAAAATATCCCTCCTCAATGGCTGAGAAGTTGAATAGCTCCATAAACAGAAAGGTCAACGCAAGAAAAGGAATCAGAGGATTTTGTAGTACAGGTGGTGTGAATCCAAGACTAAGCAGACATCTATTCAAGATATTGCTTCCAAATAAGGAGGAATATAGATTTGACAGAAAAGCAAAGAAGGGGCAACCTTTTTGAAAACTATAAATATTTATAAAAATTATAATTAAAGGGACATGAAACTGCTACTTCTACACACAAGCTTCCAAGGTGGATTTTATACCCAAATGCCTTTTATATTTGCAGATTCAGAAACTTACAATTTTCGAAACATGACAAAGACTTCTAAAAGAGAGGCATAAATCTTCCTTGTCCTGTCGTATAAATGATATGAGCTGGATATACCATTAATATATTGTAAGGAAGCTCCTTTAAAACAGCATATATTAAGGATCCTAAGGTAGTGTATGGGCAGGAGTTTCAACTATTGGATACAGCTTAGAGATATATACCAAATCAATTATAGCAAGATCTAAGAGCTTTGACAATAAGAAAACATATATAGCCATCCCATGGATTTGCCTTCTTTGCAAAGAGGAGAATGATGATCTGTGACATTAAAGGCTTTCTACGAGAGTATCATTCTATTGTTGTAATGGAGAAGATTGCTAATGTTCGGTTATTTGATTGCAGACATTGTTATACACTTGGCATCTTTATTACAATTTATATTGTCCCTCCTCCATTCAATGTTAAACCTCCTCCATCCACATGTTTAAACCTTATGCTTTGTCTGATCTTGCCGGCTTCCCAAACAGTGAGAACTTTGAAAATATAGCTAAAATTGATGCAAATGCAATTGAAAATACAGTAAAAATTGTATCTTGTATGCTTATGTTGACTTGACAGAGTTAAGAACAGTTAGTTACATATGATATTTTCTTTCTTTTTTTAATTTTTGTTTTAGCAAATAATGTGTAAATTGTGTTTCTTGTTAAAAAATAAAATAAAAGAGATATAAAAACAACAATAAAGAACTTCAAAGGTACAACCATCAGGATGAATGTTCCTGGGAAATGGACTAAAAATATGATAGAGCACATTAAAGGACCAAAATTTTTGAATGTTTTAGGACTCTTCTGTCTTAAGAGTGGCCGTTAATGGTAAATTCTTTGTTTAATTTATACGTTTTGGATGAAAATAAAAATGTCTATGTCTATGTCTAAAACATTGTGTAGCTAGAAAAAGGTTCTTTTACTGCCAAACCCCAATTTACAGGTAATCATGTTTTGTGTCTTCTGTGCTCATCCTGTGGGAAAACTGTCTCCCGTTTCTAGATATAAATATGGCAATATGGAAGAAGGGAGTACCATAGAATGGACCCATTAACCTATAAAAATAGTAAAAAATGAGAAATTTATCCAAAATTAGTTTAATTTCCAAACTTATTCATTTATTTATTACCAACAATGATAAAATGCATAGTTTGTTGCATACACAATGATGAAGATTCAATCATGGAAATGTTACCACTATCAAGATATCTGATATCAGAAACACATGTCACAAAATTCCATACATTTTGCACTGATGAAACAATTATTTATGCTTTTGTACAACTGCCACATCACACTATGGACAGGAAAATATAATAGAGCACATTAATGGGGTAGACCCATTTAGTATACCTAAAAAAATAATAAGAAAGATTTATCCATAATTCCTGGTAACTTTCCAACTTTATATTCATATATTATTACAAACAATGATAAACACATTGCTTGCTGCATGCACAATGATAACAGACCAATCAGAATCAATCATGGAAATGCACAGAATGCTACCACTGTAATGATAGAATATTTAAATTTTTTCACTAAAATTGATACATTTCGCAATGCTGAAGCAATTCTTAGTATTCTTGTGTAGCTTATAAGTGCCAAAACCCATCTCTATTCATTTTAAATTCGAAAGAGAAAATATTTCTTCAAGAAATGGTTTACATGCAGGTGCAAAAAATAGTCAACTTTTATATTTGAAAAACGCAATGAGATTTATCATATATGAAATTAAAATGTATTCATATTGGAATACTGAAAAAATATTACAGAATGCCTGTGTTATTTCTTTTCCAAGCCAAACGTGAAGAAAAAATCAGGCTCTTTGTAATGATCAGTCCCAGACTAGAAGCATGCTCAAAAAAGCTCACAAGTGTCACTTTGTAACTATTTTGCAGACATGGATATGGAAGAGAAAATTCTTTTTTATAATGCTCAACCCATGAGGAAAGTGGTATACAAGATGGTATTTGACTTGCCATATCTTTTACTAGACTGGATCACAACTTATTTGGTGGAGACCAAACTTCTTCCAAACAAGACAAAATAACTGAACACTGATGCAGAGAAAGCTGCTTTGCAAACTGGCATTTTGTATAAACATACAGTTTTCACAGCCACCCATCATGTGGCATTTTGTATAAACATACAGTTTTCACAGCCACCCATCATGTGGCATTTTGTATAAACATACAGTTTTCACAGCCACCCATCATGTGGTTTATCCACTTCAATCCAAACTGAAAGCCAAAACTTTGCAGAAAAGTAAGTATTTCGCAAATTATAATTATTTGACCAGTTAGGCTCTTCATTTCCAACTTTTACTCACCTAATAGGTACTGTTGATTTTTCTGCAAGAGCTAGGGCAGGAGTAAGTTCACTACAATAAATGTTCATTCTAACTTGAGTCACACATATTCTTTCTTGAACTCTTGCATCAACAAATCAAATGGTATACAAACGTTTGCAAGGACTTCATTGCATGCATTCCAGAAAAACACCCTGTCCCTATCATTAGGATAAAATACAGATTGCTTTTTCAGAAGCTGGTTAGAAGAAGGGGCACAATCACCAATCAGAGCAAGAAAAGACAGAGGAAAGTGATCTGACATAAAATTGGGATCATTAACAACCACTTTTGTGATAGTTATGGATAACATATGACAAACATGGTCCAACTTAGATGTACTACCCAAATTATGGATGTAAGCAAAACTCTCACTCTTCTGTGCAACTCCATAGTCATCATTGAACAGACCAAAAAAAAAAACATTTAGATGAACAAGCAGCACTAATGGCAAAAAGTCTTTCAGATTGGTCATCATGGTAGTTTGTGGGCAGATAAATGTTTAGCACAAAAAAATCTGGATTCTAATTGCCAAAAAGTCACTTGCTGAATAAAAAATAGACAAAGGAAAACAAGACTTCACAAAGGTTGCTAGACAACTACAAGGCTGGCCACGAGACTGAGAGCACTGTGCAGCAACCAAGAACACTTTATGATTGGTTGGTAGTTCTAAAAGGCTCAGGCTCAAAGTAGTTGTAAAGTGCTCTTGAATACACATTATGTCACATTTAGATAAAAAGTCCTTTAAAAACAAAGGCTGATTTAGCAAATTTCCACTTAAATTCCATAAGACAATTGAACAAGAGATAGAGGATCCTAGGTTTCTTTGTTCATTGCATCTTGAGTGGGCAGGTTTTAGACACATTTTGATAGGGGTTTAACATTGTTTATTGCCTTATTAGCTGGACACATTAAAGTGTAGCATGCATGGCCTTTCTTTTTGCACAAAATGCAGAACATATCTTTTGTGCACCTATTAACCTTCATGGAGGTGTGGCAGAAGTACTGCAAAGACCAGAAATAGGTGTCAGTACACAGTTGGGTGCTATGTGACCAACTCCATGACAGGAAAAACACCTTTTTGAGAAAAATTTGAACTCTACCACAGGCAGCTTCTCATAGCCAACCTGAACTGATACTGCAAGAATATCTTAAATATCCTTCCTGGTCCCAGAATACAGCTTAAATACTTTGGATTGACCAATTTCTATTGCTAGATTTTTAAAGTTACCAATTTCTATTGCTTTTGATGCACTTGGAACAAGGGATTCTACATCAGTATGAGTCATGTTAGGTGAAACCTGCTTCAGGACAGCAATAAACATTTTCTCTTGTAGCATAGCAGCAACCTCAGGCTTACTAGTTTTCATCTTCTCAGCAGACAATTTAGATTTGATGTATAATTTCCAGTCCTGTTTCAATATTCTTAGCTCACTCATTTCCACTGATGTGGGACAAACACTGTCCAAAAATTGCTCACAAGCATTGGGGTTATTGAGAGATTTTTGCATTTTGCAAACAACAGCATAAGATAGCTGAGGACTGACAGCTACTGGATTAGCAAGGCCTGGGATCAACTCATCAAGGGACAGCATAGACCTGCACTTTAGCTGTAGACACAATATCCTTGAATTCTAGGCATAAATTGTTTAGATTTTGGTTTAGCATAGTGCTTGCCTCATCAATAATTGTAGGGACTTCATCTGGATCATATATAACAAACTTAGGTGTGCTCACTGAATTCTTACCACAATAGTCAGGAACTTTCAAAATGTCTGCAAAAGTGTCAGCAACTTTCTACCTCTTGGTTTGCCAAGTAGCATACTTTGTCATAAACCTAATAATTTTTTTTGCTTTGCTTACCATATCCTATGTGAAAAAATTGCAACCATTTTAATGATATTGGTGTTGGCATTTCCTCTTCATTTCACCCTTACAGCAAAATTCAGTACAATATTCTCTACTAGTCTAACTGGCAGCATCCTGGGACAAACCCCAATAGACAAGGGACACATCAGCCTCTGTTCCACCTGATCCCTGCAGTTTAAAGGAGGCTCTCTTGACAGGTACAACAGCACTTGTGACAGGGAACTGCCCCTCTTCTGCTTGTCAATTAGAGTTACATAAAAAATGAATGTGCCCACTTAAATTGAAACTGGTATAAATCTATTTTTACAAAATATAAATAAATGTCCAGAAACTAGGTCAGTAGATGACAGCATTTTTAATCCATATAAAAATGTTTTGAAAGAATGGTCACACAATTAACACTGGTCATGAATTAATTTAATCAGCAGCTTTTAAGTAGCCTTAGCATTGTTGATTAGCCTAGCCTATCTCTCACAAACAGGTCCATCAATGGTATCAAGCAACTTTTTCCTATATCAGGTCAGGAAATTGAAACTTTCAGGTATGGATCTATAACCTAAAGTTTCTCACAGACAGGTATTTTGACACACCAAATCTCAACTCCTTCTCTCTGAAGAAAGCACTAACATTTTAAACTCTGTGTTATAAAAGTAAAATCTTGAAAATAGATATTCTGCTTAAATGAAGCACAAAAGCAATGAAGCTGAAAAAATATTTTCAGCTTCACAACTTTGTTTAATGCTAATTTAAGAGGTTTTATAGGTATTTCAATTCACAAAGATTTTTTATAATAGGCCTATTTTCAAATAGACCTACAATAATTGTTTTACTTGCAAATTTCCCATGAATTAATTTCTTCCCAATTTTGTCACCATTAATTCAATTTACAGGGTAAAAAAACCAGTATCCAATTGAGCAAAATTATGTAAAACAAAAACCCTCATATCTTGTCACCAAATAGGCATTGAGAAGAATTGTATAGGCTAGGCTATATCAATAGAAAGCTTAAAAACTTAAGCTATGTATCAATATGGTTATTATTACATTTATTTTTGAAAAAACCTTATAATAGCTACAAACCTAATCAATATGGTTATTATTAAAATTATTTAAGATGAAATAGCCCACTTCAAATTATCAGTTTATTGGCTAACCCTGAAGGACCTCTTTTTGGAAATAATAATTGGCCTATTCTATTTTGATGTAGGCCTAGCCTATATATCCTTTAAGTGTTTCAGTTTTATTCACACATTAACAGAAAGCTGATTTTTTTCTGATTCTAAAAATGAAACTTTCATTGCTTGATAGGCTATTTATTGAAATGAAAATGAAAATAATGTTCTTTTCAATTGCTTGTCAAAACAGAGACTTCATATGCTATTTCACCAAGACAGCAGGGCTCTTGTTAATATCTGTACATTTTATCATGCTTTAGTAAAATTGGGGTGGTCTAAAAACCCATCTCTAGGCCTATTTTTCTGAAATGCCAAAGAAAAGTGATCTTTCCCATAAAGAGGTCTTTTATACTAGGTGAACCATTTTTAACAAGATTGATGCTAATAGAGGTTTTCACCAGTATCTTAAAAAATGGGGAAAAAGTGTCATCTTTGAAAGTCTGTAAAGGCCATAAAATTGAATTTCTAAGCAGCCTAAAGTAGGCCTAATTACTATATTTTGAAAGAGCATGAACCAGGCATAGATGGTATGTTCAATTTACATGTAAATCATTTATGTGAATTGCTCATTCTAGGTTATTCAAATAACAGGAATTATATTTTCAAAATTAAAACAAGAGAAAAAGTAACTGAAAATTAAGGTATAATCTTGTTTTTTCAAAATTCCAATAGATAGGCTAATAGACCTTTCAATTAGGCTAGGCCAGTTTCTATGAACTAGAAATCAGAAGAGGGTAAATATAGCCTAGTAGCTTGGCATTACCTTCCTGGTGTGTGGTTTTGGCCCTGGATTGATTACTGAAAGTTTCATATTCCTAACTTATGCCCTTTCCACAGTAGTAAAAAGTAAATTGTCTAAAATGTTACCCTATCAACATGTCGACAGTAAGCTTTTCATTAAAAAAAAAAGTCAATGAAACTAACCTAAAACTGACACCGGGAAGAAGGCTAGCCTATAAACCTCAATCATCATAGTAAAAGATTACTCTTACCTAGCTATGTTTTAAAAAACAACAACAAGCTATGGTCAAGTTGTTTGAAGTTAAAATAATCCTGACAGTTCTTCAAAACACTACAAATGACAAAGTCAAAGGACTGACCTATCAAGACCAAAATTCCAAAACCCAAAACAAAAGCGGGAAGATGAAAATGACGTAGAGATAGGCGTTGGCTACAAAATCTAAATCGCCCTCTATGAATTGTCTTTAAAGATGCCATAAAAAAACGAAAAAACAAAATGCCTTTGCATCTAATCTTTAGATGTCTTGCTAATATTCAAATAAAAGCCAAACACTATGACAGGTATTTTACTATTTTCAGTTTTTATTTAATGGATAGAACCCTGGATCAACAAAAAATTAATAGCCCATTTGCCGTGTGCCCTCTTGAAAGAAACACTTTATTCATATTTTCTTTAGTTCATTAACCCTGTGCTCAATAACCTTATTGCCGCTCCTAGAGTTGGTGATGCCCGGGGAAAAATTGATTGTAGTATCCCCTCCCGATATTAATATAAGCAAAAAAAAGTCGAATCAAGGTGAAAAATTTGGTCAAATTTGACAATATCTGAGTCGTCCCTCACCCCCTAGTTGCGGCACCCAGAGCAGCCAACCTGATTGTCCCCTCCTTATTGGATTAGGTCTTCTTATTTCAATTGATTTTTGTGACTCTATTTTTCAATTGCACGCTGCAATTATTAAACTGCGTTCAAAATCATCTTTCAAAATCTATTCTGCTTTAAAGATCAATAAGCACTAATTCGTCTTTTTATAGATAGAAAATCCTTGGAATATTTATCTATTTACATGAATTGAAAATATTTTTGACTAGTTTCTAGGCTTATTTTGAATTACGAGACTATTTTTGAGAAATCAATTAAATTTTCATATTCAAACCGCATTAGATAACGAACAATAAATACCCCTATTCTACAAGTAATCGTAATTAATTGCAAGGTGTTCTGTTTAATATGGGGTAATTTTAATTTTTGTCTGTAAAAAAACAAATAAAAACGTGGCAGTAGGTATTTTTAAAAAGAAAAGCAGAATATAATGTTATCCCAGGTAATCAAATTGTTTTTTTTTTTTTTTTGCCAAATTGAATGCAATGATTGTCTTTTAGTAAAGTTGTTTTCTTCCCTCGAGGGCAAATATTGACCTGATATATATGCCTTTTCCACAAAATATCAATTTTTACCAGTACTTTGACAAAGATTGCAGCAATATTAAAATGTTGAACTAAATATCCTATTATAACTTAGCAGAATTTTTATGACTATTGATATTGTCGTGCAGCACGAAACCACATGAGGCCAAAGTTAATGCTTAGCTTCCTTTCTCCCATTGTTAAGTCTAGGAATTCTCTCTTTAGCCCTTAAAAAGATATATTTATTCCTTTAAATATTTTCTTCCAAAGTCTTCCCATTCTACTTGTATGATTTGTACCAAAACGAACAACTTTTGGCAACCTTTCGTCATACAAATATATGTTTGTTTGTTTCATAATTAGACTGTTCCTTTTTAACTTTTTTACGATTAGACTTGCCTTTTTTGTCAAATTTTGACAACCTCTATGCAATAATTCTTCGACATTTCCTTCAGAAAACCTGTAACTCCCCTTCCTCAAACTTTTCAGTCACCGTTGTCTTAAGGCTGAACTTTACCATACTAACAATGCCAGGAATCTTAACATCCTAACCATAGTTCTAGGATTTAAACATGTTTTCTGAAAAAATTATTAATACAAATAAAAATCTTATACCCTTGCTATTTTTATTTTGACCCATCCACTTATCGAAGACTAATCAAAGCTTTTTTTGAAGTATGTCTTACTATCACTGAATGTTTAACTTCAAATAACTTTATGATTTTCTGCTCCTTTCTGAACATTATCTTCAATATAATTTGCCATTTAAAGCAAGTGGGCTTAGAATCAAAATTAAGAATTGATGAAAGTAGATCTGTTATGAACTTAAGAGTGTAGAAATAAGTGCTTATAAGAAAAAATGTATTTTCAAACATTGAGGAGGTCAACAAACCTTTCCACAAGTTGTGAATTCAAGCTGAAATTGTTTTTGACCCTTATAAAAAATAAAAAAACTATGAAACATAATATATAAAAATAAAAAATTATGCTAACAATGAGGTCTGTTCAAATAAACCATAAAATAATAAATATAATAAAAAAAAACAATGAATGATGAAGATAAAATACATTAAAGCTACATTAGCTTCTCGGTAATTCAAACAAAGATTCTGAACAGGACCCAGTGTGACGAAGTGAGTTTGAACCCAAATAAATCAACAATTGATCCAGCATCTTTGGGATAACCCTGGTACCATTTCCCTTCTTCAAACACAAGAATAAAACGACTTGTTTCTTGCAAATAGCTAAAAGTAACTTGATTTATTATTAAAATATATACATACACACATTATCATACTGCCAACATACCAGAGACTATAAAAATTCCAGTGCAGGAATTTGAGAAAACGGTCACTTACCGAAAATATCACGACGAACAGGACACCTACCTTATTCAAAGAACTTTAAGAAGAAAAACTAAACAAACAATCCTAAACAAATGACAAACAAACAAAAACTAAGCAACAAGAACAAATATACTACTTTTTTATCCACTCAATAAGATTTTTAATATTGTCGGTACAAGCTTTGTAAAATCAACTCTTTTATATAATCGGGCAATGTATTCCGCAATCCTACACCATCATGTCATAATCACTTTTAGAATTTTAGCTGCCCATTTTTTTTTTACTTGGATTTTAAGTGAGTTGTAATTAAACGAATTAAAACAAAAAATGCATCCTTACTCTAAGTATGAAGAAACTAGAGTGTAATATAAATTTTGAGTGCTTTATGAGAACTAAAATGCTTTAGTCTATTCAGAAAACCCGTCCCTCGGTATATTTTAATTGAAAGCGCCCTCACATGATCTTTCCACATAGTCATATCATCAACAGTTATTCTTAAATACTGGAAATTATTCACCCTTTTAACCATTACGTTTCCAAATGAGAGTATCACATTTGTTCCAAGATATTGGATATTTGAGAATATAGTATATTTTGTTTTCGAAAGATTTATTGATATAAAAATTTAGTTGTTAATAGCTTAACAATTGAGCTAAAGTGGTCTCCATAATAGCAAACAAACCACTAACTGTATATAACTTGAAAACATAACTGTGTTGTCGGCATAAGTTATTAGTACGCAATTAGATATGAATTCTTTTATTTCGGTTCTTGATATAAAGGTTTTTCGAACATTTTGGTTCAACCCAACAACATGAACCCATGCCTTGAACAATCCATTTCATACATCATCCATTTAATGTACTTCTTCGCAATCTATCTTTGAAGTAAAAGTTTTTAGTTTCTCACAATTTCTAGTAGAAAAATAAAAATATTTCCTTCCAGGTTATTGCTGGTTACCTTTAAACTGTGGTTATTATCAAAAGTTTGTTCGTGTGGGCTTAATACAACACAAAAAAGATGTGGTCCTGGAGAAACAAGGACTCACAAAAATTTTATTCACTCATACGCACTCACTCAACGGATTTATATGGGCTTAAATGGTAATTAAGGGTAAAACGCACCCAATAGCATAGTACTCACAAATTCTAAATTCCTGACATTACTTAATTCAAGAAAGTAAAATTCAAATTCCCAACTAAAATAGAAGGTACCCTAAAAAAATTATTACATACATTCTTTATATATGCTATATATATAATTATATATGTGCTAATGGCTCTGATACTGGAGAACTAGGAGGTCTTTATACAGTTGCAAGTAATATCTCTACACTATCTTTGCACACTCGAATGACACGTAATCCAAGTAGCCCTTCCTTCCAAAACTTGAATCTAACTAATTTAGCAACAACTGAAATTTTTGTAACTGTGAAACAAATTCAATTGTTTTTCCGCTTTCCACTTTTGTGAGTGACGTTACCGAAAGGGGGCTGATTAAAGATCCTGTTACTTGAGACTGTTAGATAAGATAAGATAAGATTTATTTGCAAAAGAACTATCACAAGCTCTAAAGAGCCGAATTCGCTTTATATGTCACTAAAAGCTAAGAAAAAAATCAAAATAGTACATTAAGTCAAACACTTAAAATTAAAAGGAATTAAAAAAGCAAAATCATCAAAGATAAAGCAAATTCAAAGAATAAATCATCAAAGATAAACTTAACAATTAAATTACAAAAACATTGCAGTAAAAAGGGGAATTTGGCAATTACATGATCATGAATTATTATTAAGGTGTTTCAGAATAAATGGTATAAAACTTTTGCGAAACCTTTCTGTAACAGTATGAATCGGAGAGTAAGTTGGGATTGCTAAGGAGGCTGACCGGGGGAGTCGGAGTCTAATGGGATTGTGAAAATCAGGGAGTAAGTCCTCAGTGCGGGGATTGGAAATGACTGATTTAGCGAAAAGCAGGCAAATTTTTTCCCTCCTTTCTTTTAAGGTGGTAATGCGCGCAGCTTTAAGGAGGAAGGAGTATGGAATTTTGCCTTCTTTGTAAATGATCCTGAGTGAACGCTTTTGGACCGACTCGATTTTGTCACTAAGTTCATTTGAAAGTTGCGAATGCCAGACCGGACATGCATATTCCAATAACGGTCTGATAAAGGATAAGTATACACGGAGGGAATGTATCTTAGGACAATTAAATTTGTTTAGTAGCTTAAAAATGGATAGTGAAACATTTGCTTGTTTAACAATGTTGGATACATGTGTTTCCCACTTAAGATCATTAGAAATTGTGACACCAAGAAGCTTAACATGTTTCACTAGCATTTCGCTTGGGATCGGATCGCAAAAAGCAGGAGTAGATTTCAAGAAGTTTATTGTCATTATCTGTGATTTAGTGGGATTTACTGTCATATTTAGATTCTTGGATTCATCCGAACATTGGGTTAGGATTTCAACAGGGTCACTTTTAATATTCCTATGACATACTTCAAGGATCGACAAGTCATCAACATATTTCCATCGTTGGGGGAACTCCTTGCCAATTTCGTTAATCATGACAAGAAATAATAGTGGTCCCATTAAGGTTCCTTGAGGTATTCCACAGTACCTAGGGAGGGGGTTAGAGAAGGTATTTTTGTATTTTACAACTTGTGATCTGTCTGAAAGGAACGATATAACAATATTTACTAAGAGTGGGTCAATTTCAAAGTTATCATGTAGTAAACGAATTAGGATAGTGTGGTCAACTAAGTCAAACGCTTTTTGGAAATCGACTAAAACAAGGTTTAGCCAAACATTTGGTTTCTCTAGTTCACTTAGGATCGTGTGAATCAAGTGTACAAGGTAATGGGTGGTGGAGGTTTTTCTTAAATTACCAAACTGTCGGATGTCAATGCGTGGTATAATTTTAATTTTAAGCCAGTCACAAAGGAACCCTTCGTAAAGCTTAGAAAAAACTGGAGTAAGTGTAATAGGACGTATGTTGGTTATAGTCAGACTGGAAGATTTCTTTGGGATGGGTGTTATAAAACCAAGTTTCCAGCAACTTGTGAATTTACCAGATTTTGTAATTTGGTTAAAAATATCAGATAAAGGTCCAGCAATTGTGTCTGAAAAGGCTTTAATCAAGTCAATTGGGATGTCTAATGGGCAAGTACTTGATTTTTTGAGCTTTTGGATTTTATTTATAATATCAGAGGGAGAAATTTGGGGGAAAGAGGTGGAGGGAGGAATAGTTTGACCTGAGCCAGTGAAAGGGGGGGGAGACTTTGAACTATGGACGCAAGATGCAGGTTCAAATCGTTGGCTATCTTGGAAGGGGGCTCAGGGAGATGAAAATTAACTTCAACAGGGTTTTTTCCGCAAATCTCTTTGATTTTCCTGTACCATTGTTTGGGTTTGTTAGAATACAAATCCTTAACCTTACTATTGTAATACCCAGAAGCTGCCTTTCTCAATTTTCTCTTCAGGAACTTTCTTAGATCATTAGCCTGTGAGATATGTCCTTGCTTGAACAAATTGATTTTTTTCCTTATTAGTTTTTTAAAAGTCGCAGTAATGTAAGGTTTATCGGTAGAGCATATTTTAATTTTTTTCACCGGAAAATGGGCTTCATAATTATTCCTCAATAAACTTTGGAGGGACAAAGCCTTGAAGTCGACATCATTTGTTTGGTACACAGGGGACCAATTTTCACTAGTGATCCAAGAGCCAAAATTGTAGAGTCCTGAGTCAATTAGAGGTCTAAAGACGGTTTCAGTAATAGTAAAGGAATGTTTAATTGTAGCTAGTGGAGATAGGAGTAGGCTAAAGTGGTAACTACCTCCGAGAGGGGGAAGAATGGTGACGGGTCTGTAGAAATTTGACATATTGGTGCATATTAAATCAAGAGTAGAATTGCCTTTGGTAGTAGGGACTTTTACAATTTGTTTTAGACTAAAAGTATTACATGTAGACTCAAGTTTTAATTCATTTGCATCACCTAAGAGGAAAATTCCAGCATTTGGGTATTTAGATAGTACATAGTCGGCACTACCATGCAATTTTTCAATAAAATTAATTTTTTCAGTCGCTCTCTGCCCAGGAGAGTAGTAAAAACAGCACAGGACAATCAAGTTGAAAGGACGTGGTAAGACTTTAGGTCGAACACAAACCCACAAAATTTCATCAAAGGGAGTAAGACAAGGAACTAATATTTCTGAAGGATAAAAATCATTACGGACAAAGAAAAGAATTCCACCCCCTTTCTTACCCAGAGGGTGGGTTTCGGGTCTGAGTTTAATAAACTGGGTGAAATTATTCATTTTTAACATGTGTGTATTTTGAGCGTGTACTTCAGTAATAGCGATTATGTCTGATCTATATATTTTAGAAAAGGAGTCTAATTCATTAAGTTTGTCAAAATTAAGACTTTCAGCGTTGCTTAACAAAAGTGTGGGAAATTTAAAACGACCTGCAAAGGTACCATTTTTACACTTAACTTTATTTAAATTACAAATGGGTACAGGGGGCGTGGTGGGATTCTTAGCGGGTGCCAGATTAATGTAGTCAGAACAGGGGACCAAGGGAGCACATTTGACTTTTATGGGATGACTATTAGGGTCAACATCGAAAGATGAATTATTAGAGTAAGAAAAGGATTTATCTTGGGGATTTGGGGGTGGGGGGACGGGCAATGATATGGATGAAGCACGAGGAGAACAATTAGGATTCATTGTAAGACAATTAAAAAGTCTCAGACCTGAGTCACGTTGACAGGGTAGGCACGAGGGATAAAACGAATGGACTGGGGGTGGGGTTTCGTAAAGTGCTGGGAAAGGGGGCCTGGTTGGGAGTAGTGATTCATGTCCGTCAAGAAATTGTTGGTTTGTGGCAGAGTAGGGAGGGTACAGGGCAGCATACTGTGAGGGGGGAGGAAATAGGACTTCTGTGTGCGGGGTGGGGGAGGAGGTAGCAAAGGATAAGGGAGGAGAGTTCGGGATCGGGAAGGGTTTGTCAATTTTTGAGCTGTGCCTGATGAACTTTGATGAGGAATTTTTGCTTGAGTGCGGTGCACTAAAAAAGGACGGCGGAAGGGAGATGAGTGGCTCTTACAATTTTTATCTTTGGACAGGGACACTGGAACAGGGCCCCAGGGAGAAGAATTAACATCATTTAATTTTGGTGCATGGGCAAAACTACAATATTTGTTATTACAAGCTAAAACTGGACAAAGCTTCACATGGTCAAAACTGCACTTAACGGAACCACAACTACCTGAAATAAAATTACGACATATATGTAAAAATTTGCACTGCTTACTAAATTTACAACGATTATGATTAAAATGTTTGCATATCACATTTTTTTTTTGTTGGTACTCTTTTGCTGGAACTTTGTTGGTGCACTTGGCTGAAAATCATTGAGCTAATTTTTTTTAGTGTAATTTGCCTTAATTCTATTTTCGAAAACACTTTTTGGCTGGAGCTTGGTTGAAGAAAAAACGTGTTCAAATACACAATTGTCTCCTAATTGGCAAGAACCTGCCAAGATTATATTAGCACATTTTAGTTTATTATCAGAAGAGACAGTCTTATTACGCAGGCTATTCACCTTGTTAATATCCACACGTTTTTGAGCATCTGTAATGTGGTAATCAAGGCTACCATTATAATTAGCCTGTATCAAGGGTGGATTGAGTTCAATGAAAATTTCCGGATTTGTGTCACTTGTTGTGACAGGTATCACTGGATTTAATCCTCTAAGTCCTTCATCAATATTCATTTGGTTTATGGACATTGCACTTTTTTTATGGTCAGAGATGAAAGTGTTATTAACCACATTCAAAATGGAATTATATGCAGGTTGATTTGCTAGATCGCTTTGGTGAATTGTCAAAAAATTGGAGATGAAAGTTAATGCATCCGTTAGCTTTTCTTGTATAACCAAGATTTTGGTAATATCTAGTTGTAAGATGGGGGGTGTAGGGACAGTGTCCGTTTGAACTGATTTATCAATGCTACAGTCAATTGTTTGACAAGATGCATTTGTTTTCCCTTCAGAACAGCCTCGGCGTTGGGGAGGGACAAGGGAAATTGTAGGATCACACAAACTAGTGCCAGCCTTGTTAGAAACGGTTGGTTCTTCAGTTAATAGAGGAAACTGGCTGAGCGGAGTGTCTGGAAAATGTTTAGGGCTGCTGAGATCACTTAGAATGCTAAGAATCCTTCTTCTTTCAACAGGGGTACGGGGTGTCGGAGAAGTTCCGGATGAGGAGATAGAAAGCACTGGAGAAGAAGTACAATTTACCTTAGACTTAGTAGAGCAATCTAGGCACATCCAGGAGTTATTCCAACTAGTGATTTCTATCCTAGCACACTTTTCAGTCCCTGCATGGAACCAAGAACTGCAATTAACACATTTGACTGCGTTTGAAGTAACCCGTAATCTGCATTCAGGACAAAACTGTTTTGATTTCATCATTTAGTCTTGCAACACAGGTTTATGCCTTACTTAATTGAAAGGTCTTAGTATGTCTTAACAGGTCACTAATTATTAGAGCAAGCGAAATGCGACTGCATTGAATGAATGCTAGATGCGAACTGTTGAGGCTACTCACCAGGAGGATTAATTAGATGCTGCTAAAAGGAGATGAAAGGTTTATTGGCACCCATGCCTTATTCTTTTCCACATAATTTTAAGTTTCCTTTTCATTAAGATCAGGATCTTTTGAATTAAATGAAGCTTGTTAAGCAGCCTACCCTGTCCAGAGTCTACGCTCCAGAATCATCAACACTTTGAATAAACTCTCTGAAAAAACTGTTACTGCTGAATCTGTGGACATCTTTAAGCGAAGATTGGATGCTGAGTGGTCCTCTAGAGAGTCTAAACTCAATTGGGAAGCTATAGATCAGCACAACATATCTGGTCCACTAAAGAATCCTGAACTCATTAAAATCACTCCTAACAAGGGGCTAATAAAAATTACTGGGTTGTTTGAATATATTAAATCAATTTATGATAGGCAAGTGTCCATCTCAAATCTAGTTGAGGTATTCTTTTATCTTAACATATTAAAAATTGAATCACTAGTATCAAACTAAGTTGCTGCGGAGAAGCAAGTCCTTAAACAAATTTTAATGGGGGCACCACCAGGTACCACAGCCAACCACAAATCTCTGATTTTTGGATACCCTTATGCCTATTGCTGGACACCCTATGCCAAACGCTGGATACCTGTTGGTACTCTAACCCTGACCTATCTCACTACAGGTACTGATTGGTTTATTTCTGAGCTGCAGTAAAATCATTAATATTTTGTTGGGAACAGTATCCAACGTTTAGCATAGGGTATCCAGCATTAAGCATAGGCTATGCCAAAAGCTAGATAATATCCAGCTTTTGGCATAGGGTAATAAAAAATCAGGAATTCGTGGCAGACTGGGGTACCATGCCCTTGCTGCAAGGCATGGTACCCCAGACTATGAGCACCATGCCCATACATTGGGGCTCCATGCCTCAAAATTGAGGATTTGTGTATGACTGGTTGCTAGGACTGAACCAAAATTTCCTTATAATCTTTTTAGGCCAAGTTCGAGGTTGCATACCCCTCCTATAATTATGCAATTAATGAAGCCGATTCATGTATGAGTATTAATTTTCATTAGCAGTTAACAAGGACAACAGTTATCGACAATGAACAGTTTGTTCAAGTGCAGTCTCAAAGCACAATTAATTTTGAGTAGTTTGTTCAAGTGCTACTCTTCTGGTCTACCCTGCACTGAACACACATTATATTAATAAACCCCACATTATACTAATAAATAAAAAGATAAAAATAAAACTATTCTGGTGGATATCAAGACCTCCTTGATAATTGACACTTCTACAAATTGTTCTGTAACAAATTCTGCAGCAAATTCCTGATTTTAATGAAATAATGTTTGGGGTTCAAAATGTGTTTTTGCAGTTGTCAGGGTATCTGATATTCAGGTACCACAGTCCAACTGGGGTAACTGACCATGGTATCTGAGAAAGTCATCTCACTTTCATCATTACCAACAAAAGAGCCGATGATTTTATTAGATTGACCGTAAAGAAGTTTGGACCTTACAGCAGGTTTGATTCCTGGTATTGCCAGTTTATTTGTTTTGAATGGGGGTCAGTGATGTTACTCAGTAATCTCAGACAGATTTAAACCAGCTCTAAATGGGCAAATGGAGAAATATGGGAAAGATAAGCAGGGAGGGTGTGCAAAAGCACAGGATTTCTGGCCCCCAGCCCTTCATTGCAACTCTTGGCCAAAGGGTCACCAAGTGGAAATTAGCACTGCCAGTTTAGACCTTGACATGTCAGTGCTGCCATACTTACTTACTTGCATATTGGTGTTGAGTTTGCACACATTTTATCTCATTGATTTCCAAAATCATTTAGACAATCAGCTAGCAGTCTCAAAGCACAATTAATTTTGAGTAGTTTTTCAGGCCTAGCTGACTTTCCCTTTATAGCAAATGTTTATTGTTGTGTATAATGTAGATATTTTAAAATAATTGATCATTAAGAAGTCCCTTTCTCAGATACCATGGTCAGTTACCCCAGTTGGACTTTGGTACCTGAATATCAGATACCCTGACAACTGCAAAAACACATTTTGAACCCCAAACATTATTTCATTAAAATCAGGAATTTGTTGCAGATTTTGCAGAATTTGTTACAGAACAATTTGTAGAAGTGTCAATTATCAAGGAGGTCTTGATATCCACCAGAATAGTTTTATTATTATCTTTTTATTTATTAGTATAATGTGGGGTTTATTAATATAATGTGTGTTCAGTGCAGGGTAGACCAGAAGAGTAGCACTTGAACAAACTACTCAAAATTAATTGTGCTTTGAGACTGCTAGCTGATTGTCTAAATGATTTTGGAATGATTTTATTGTCTGATTTCTAAGTCTTAGAAAATTGCTTACTCAACAGGTCTATACCTAATCTATTGAAATTTTGACAAAACAAGTTTTACCTTAATTTTACATTATCAGTTTCTTTATACTGGCTTTAGCTCTTTAAATGCAATTCCTTTTATTTGAGTAGCATTTTCAGCCATATCAATGTTTTTTTTTTTTTAATTCAGGAAGTGTATTTGCATATCTTTAAAACCTTATAGTGGGATTGAGGAAAGCTGTGAAACTGAAACCAGTTTCTTTGTATTTCATGTAAGCAGACCTTCTCAGGACATACTTTTAGCCTTTAGACCCATCCCTGAAAGTTTTTTCTAATCTAACCCCCTGGTGCTCTTTTACGCATTGTATAAATTGTGAAGAAATGCCTGGCCTCTTATTTAACAGAATTGGCTAAAAGTCTTAGAAGTATCTTATATCAAAATACATCTGATACAGTTTAATTTTTTTTAGAGATGACAAAGAACAGCATTAAAGCTGAGTATTTGCTTTGCAAGACATGTGTCCCTTCTGTTGTAAAGCATTTTAGATAGATCCTAACCATGGGCGTATTGCTGTTGCAAATGGTTTTGCTTAATTGAGTGTTTGGAAAACAAATAGCAAATGTAAATTTGTTTTTTTATTATTATTTTAAGACAAGAATATCTCAAAGCTAAGCATTCACCATGCTAGTTTGCATCTTAAGTAAATGCAATCCCTGCTGGAGCTTTGTAAAATATAGTGTGTATAGAAGATTAGTGAAAATGGCTGTAAATCCATCTTGGCTTTTTTTCAATATTTTCTTTTTTGAAATAGTTGTTTTACTCTGGTCATAATGGTGTTCCTGGCTAAGTGGAAAGCACTCCCAGTTATAAATCCTTTGTCCATGGGGTACAGGTTTGATTCCTGGTATTGCCAGTTTATTTGTTTTGAATGGGGGTCAGTGATGTTACTCAGTAATCTCAGACAGATTTAAACCAGCTGTAAATGGGCAAATGGAGAAATATGGGAAACATAAGCAGGGAGGGTGTGCAAAAGCACAGGATTTCTGGCCCCCAGCCCTTCATTGTAACTCTTGGCCAAAGGGTCACAAAGTGGAAATTAGCACTGCCAGTTTAGACCTTGACATGTCAGTGCTGCCATACTTACTTACTTGCATATTGGTGTTGAGTTTGCACACATTTTATCTCATTGATATCCAAAATCATTTAGACAATCAGCTAGCAGTCTCAAAGCACAATTAATTTTGAGTAGTTTTTCAGGCCTAGCTGACTTTCCCTTTATAGCAAATGTTTATTGTTGTGTATAATGTAGATATTTTAAAATAATTGATCATTAAGAAGTCCCTTTTAGTTTTATCAAGTTTTTTGGGTAATAAATGAGTGTTGTCGCTTTTATCTCTTTAGAAACTGTCAAATCTCATTGCTCTCTAGTTTCTAAAGGCTCTCTAGTTTGAATTGAGGGCACTTGGTTGATAGTTTTTGCGTTTCCCATTTTCCCAACATAAATTTTGCATTGTGTTACTGCGTGTCCAGAAGGCAATCTCGCCAGCCTTTTTTAATGGTTAGTCTGGCAAATAGCTGATTTTATTTTTGTGATCTTAGTAGTGACAACCAGCTTTGTCATATTAACCATCAGTGTAGGCAATGCAATAATGTTGCCTCACAAAAAGATGGTATTAGGCTATACATTAATGTTTTTTTGTTGTTTTTTAGATGCGAGAGAAGCATGGCATGTATGAGGCATTAACAAAAGAGATGGAAGCTTCCGACGATGAGCTCTTCTTTCAGACTTACAGAATGTCAAAAGAGCAGATGGACTTTATTGCGTCATGTGTCAGTTCACTAATAGAGAAAAATGACACTGTTATGAGGCCTGCTATTGTTGCCAAGTGTAGACTGGCAATGACTCTCAGGTAACAATTTCTGACTGACAAAGTTTTATCAATAATAAAAATTTTCAGAGCTATTTCAAGTGTGTTTGCAGCTATTATAGGTGTAAACACCTAAGTTTGATTATGATTCTGGTTCTTAGATGATCTCCTGTAAGCGTGCTTAGTATTGCCACTTTGTTAATATTTGTACCGCCATGTCTCCCATTCTGTAACGTTTGAGGGTTAAAAAAAAATTATAGTTTGTAAAAAAACTCAAATTAGATGGCTAGCAAGTTCTTGTCTAATAAACCTTACTTACTACTTACTTAACTTCCTCGAGCTTGGGTGTATTTAATAATTACACTTTTGTGTAGCTTGTTCATAGCAGATTCCTCATTTATTTGGATAAGCCTATATTTTGTAAAAATTGACATTATTTCTCACTAGTTGTCAGTACATTCTGCAGGTTTGGAACGTTTTCAGTTGAGGAAGTTAGGCTTTTCATATAGAATTTCCTTGATACAAGGTTTTTGAAAGCTGAAATGCTGCAGCAAATGTTACTTTAATCATAGCTTTCAAGTACTATTTGTAGTAGCCTAGGCCTGCTCCACTCTAGAGAATTAAGTTCTGGGTCTAATTTTTTTTTTTTTTTTAGATTCTTGGCTAGTGGAGATTCAATGTTCAGCTTATCAATAGCCTTCAGAGTCTCGAGAGCTGCACTTAGTGGCATTATTATGGAGACTTGTCAGGCATTATGGACTGTCCTTCAGCCTCTTTACATGAAGCCTCCAACTGAAGAAGATCTCAAGCTGGTTTCAAGGGAGTTCAATGATCTGTGGCAGTTTCCAAACTGCATAGGGGCAGTTGATGGAAAGCATTGTAGGATTCATAAGCCCCCCAATTCTGGCTCTGATTACCACAACTTTCACGACTTTGAAAGCATAGTGCTTATGGCTGTCGTCGATGCGCGAGACCGCTTCTTATACATAGACGTTGGTGCAAAAGGTAAAGAAAACGACAGTACCGTTTTCAAAAGGTCCAGCTTTGGAAAGGCCCTGGAAGTGAACAGGCTTCCAGTACCAGGTGATAAAGAGTTGCCGAATACCTCCTGCCCTTTGCCGCACGTCTTTATTGGCGACGAGGCATTCCCGTTGAAGACGAATTTCTTGAAACCATTTTCACGATATGGTGACCTAACCACAGACAAAAAAATCTTCAATTACAGACTGTCTAGAGCCCGTCGTGTCGTGGAAAACACTTTTGGAATACTCGCCTCTCGATTTCGGGTGCTTAAAAGTACCATGATGGGCAAACTCGAGACCATCGATCACATTGTGAAGGCCGTGTGCGTTCTTCATAATTTCCTAATGGTGACGAATGCTCAGAATGGAAACAGTTATTTCACACCTGTCTTGGTTGACCGTGAAGCAAATGGACAGATAATTCCAGGTTCGTGGCGGCGACAGAGCATACCTGTATTGCCAAGTGGTAACATTTCTGGAAACTTTTCAGGCAGAGATGCATTGAAAATTCGTGAGGCTTTTAAAGACTATTTTTGTGGAGTTGGTAGAGTGCCATGGCAAGACGAGGCTATTCTACGTGGAAATTTCTGATTATTTTTCTTTAGTGGATGAATCGCTTATTCATGTTTTAGTGTATGTTTGTGCCATTTTTTAAGATTTACAATTATTTATCATGGTTAAAGTCTCAGGCCCACCTTTGGCATCCTGCAAATTTAAAATAATGCCCGGGCCCCACTACGGACACACCTATCACAATTCTGTTTTTAGATGTTTTTAAGGTGGGGTTTTTACACGTTCCTCTCTCAACCCGTTCATAAAATCTGGGATGGAATAATCCATCTCCCGTTTTTAATTTGTTATGAACAACAAATGAGAGAGGAGCGTCCTAAACGTCTTAAAAACTTCTTAAATACCGAATTACGAACAGGTGTGTCCGTAGTGGGGCCCGGGCATAAAAGACGTTGGAACAGAGCTTTTGGCCCTCCTCCCTACAATTTAGGCCTAACTTAGCAATTGGGACACGGCATGTATAGCTCATTGTTTTCTGACGATATTTCTCATGTAGGTTTGCTTCATTATATCTATTAAGTGGGCCCCATATAACCTGGAGTTCAAAACTTTGCTATGTATGCCTCAGTGGGGCACCCCTAACTCTGGACTAGGAGCTCTGGACTAGGAATCCTGAGATGTATTACAAACTCGTTATACTGAGAGAAAAGTAAAAAAAAAAAAAACTAAACTAAAAATGGAATTATTTATAATAGCAGACTAACTTAAATCTTCTCATCTGACGTTCAAAGTCACATGAACATTACAAATGCACTCGAACTAAAGGAAGTTATAATGTCAACTAGAATCTTGAAAAAGCCAAATTCAAAATCTACCACTTCTCTAACCAAACACTTAATATTAGCAGGTCTTTTAATGTTTTTCAAGCTTTTCCATCTCTTCTAAAACGATTGAAGCAAACTTTGCTTTGATTCTTGCCTGCACAAGAGGTGTGAAGCTGTCTAACTGGGCAGCCAATGACTGGCAGTATCCAAAATTCGGCGACTGGTTTTGGTTCATTGGGGTCTCAACGATACTACGCGGGGCTTTTGCAGCCTCCTCAATAAAGGCATCTGCACTTGACTGTCCTTTAACTGGTTCTTTTTTTGTCTTCTTGACTGGGGGCTCTCGTTCTGGTAAGGCTTTATTTCTAGTCTGCTCGGAACTTCCGCCCGAGTCATCTGCCCCTTTGCCTCCTTGTACAAGAACATTGGGATTGGCATTGCCTTTGGAAGCTCTCGGTGAGGCTTCACTTCTCTGCTGCGGCAAGTGCAAGGCCTCTGTCACTTTAAGGCCCTGTACTTGAATAGGGCTGACAAAGTCCTTCGAAGGTCTAGGAACGGGTGAGGCTTCACTTCTCTTCTGCTGCAAGTTCTTGTGCAAGACCTCTATCGCTTTAATGCCTTGTACTTGAATAGGACTGGCAAAGCCCTTTGATGGCCCAGGTGAGGCTTCCCCTTTTTGCTGTGGCAAGTTCTCTCTCCCTTTGAAGCCCTGCACGTGAACAAAGCCTTTTGAAGTTGTGCAGTAAACTTCTTGCAGATCATCATCGCTTTCTGGCTCCCTTTGAGCTCTTTTGAGGCCGTTCAAAGTTTTGAGCACTGGCAGATTCAATTTCTTGCCCTTTCCCTTGTCTGACAGTTTTACTCTTGATTCTTGCATCTCTTGATTCTTCTTCACTGTACTCACTGCTTTCCCCAGTTGCCGCCACAACCACAACTTCCTTGCTCATATCAGGAAGATTTCCGCTGGTCCTGAAAAAAGGGAACCTATTAATCACAAGTCTCCTCCCCCCCCAAACATCAGTGACGGGATGACTTCATTAAGTTTTGTCCGACTGCTAGCACCACAACTCTCGAAAGGGTTGAAATATTTTGTTCAAACTTTGAGAGGATACAAAAACAAGACCAAAGGTTACGATGGGATCCCAAAAATTCAATATTTGATCCAGACTCAACCTTACTCTTGACCCATAGAATCCTCACACCAAGTTTCATGAAAATATCTCATTCCCTTCGAG
Source organism: Artemia franciscana (assembly GCF_032884065.1). NCBI lineage: Eukaryota > Metazoa > Arthropoda > Branchiopoda > Anostraca > Artemiidae > Artemia > Artemia franciscana. The sequence goes on along the minus strand of NC_088879.1, from coordinate 33,595,435 downwards.
AGTTATCGTGCTTACAGACGGACGGACAGACGGACAACTTTTGCGATGTCAAAGGTATCCCTCCACTTACGTTTTGGGATCCCAAAAAGTCATATTTCACGATGCATGTAGCTGAGGTATCCGGTTTACAGCGTCAAATATGATTCATAATCAGCTAGGTCTGAAGGAATATTAAAAAAAAAAATCCAAGCTGACGTGACAGTCGATTTACAGATAAGAAAAATATGAAGACGTGAACTTCCTATTCTCACCGGACAGGTAGTTTGCCCAGAAGCAAATCCCTGAAAAAGATTGTTTGCCCCGAATCCAGGCGAAGCCCAGGAAAATATTGTTTTATAAAAAAAAAAAATAATGAAAGAATACTATTTGTTCTCGCCTCAGAGGGATAGTCCAACTGGAACCATGACAAAACAGGATGTGTATGGATGAACCAAAAAACTGCAAGGCACGACTTTCTGTATTAACACGACTTCCTCTTGCTTATTCTGCCTTTTATAATTTAGTTTCCATATGGAATTACAAGCTTACTTCTTTTATACTTTTTACTTCTTATTTCTTTTATTTGTAAGTTTTCCCACATTTTAACCACGGCTCGTTCAGTTTTTCAAATGTTTTGGGCCCAGCCGCCGCGTCGGAGAGCAGGAAAGCTGGACATAGTCGACAAGCGCTAACAAGAAAATCGCTATTTTCTCGTGGACAGTAATGGTGTTTCCGAAACAAATTTCTACCCATTTCATAGGTTAAAGATCATTTCTAGGCAAGAGTTGTGCTTTAAAAAAAGTCAAGAAAATCCACACAGAAGACAGAATAATTGTAGCCTGTATGATGTAATGCTGTAGTCTGTTTTTCTTAAAACAGTCGTTTTCTCAAGAAAAATAGTCAATAAAAATGACAACCCAGTCGGTAAATACCTTGACCCCCCAGACATTTTTGCTAGTATGGTAACACCTCTGCTCATGATACTTACTTCATTGGGTTGTAGTATTTGATCAGGAACATCAAGTATCTGAACAACGGCCAATTAATATTCTCATCCTCTTCTCCATCTCCTCCACTGAGCCTTCCTTCTTTTCTCGCAGAGTAGCGCTTCACGAATTCTCCGCGAACATATGACCATGATTTTCTACACCAGTCCTCTGAAAGTAAGAATTTCACTATTAAGAACCAGTAACATATTTCTTAAGTAAACTCAGGAATGTATATTTGAACAGTTTCTTAAATGTAAACAGTGCAGTCTCGGACTAAATGGTAGAATGAATATCCAAAATACAAATTCAGGTGTTTTCAGAGGCTCTTAATTACCAATCTAACTTCTTGTTAGTTTCATCACAACAAATGCTTGAAAATGCCAAAGTTTAAAGTCAACAAACATTCAAATAAGCATACCTCTACTGCAGACTGACGGCAACACCCAAATATAGATGTTAGCTAATCAGATATCACTAGACAGTCAACCACAAACCCCTGATTTTTGGATACCCTATGCCAAACGCTAGATATATCTAAAATTTGGCATAGCCTATGCCTAATGCTGGATACCTGTTGGTACTCTAACCTTGACCTATCTTACTGCAGGTGAATTCTGATTGGTTGATTTCTGAGCTTCAGTAAAATCATCAATATTTTATTGAGAACAGGTATCTAACATTTGGCATAGGGTATCGAGCGTTAGGCATAGGCTATGCCAAATGCTAGATATATCCAGCGTTTGGCATAGGGTATCCAAAAATCAGGGGTTTGTGGTAGATTGTCACTAGTTGCATTTTGCAGATACCATGTTATCTGTTATCATGCTAAATGGATCTGCAGTTAGTTCTTTCTGCGGTTGTCCTTCAAAAATGACAATTGCCAAAATTGCATTTTGAATTCATCCCAAAACATAAACTGATATTCAGTCACATCACTAAGGTCCAAACTTCTTTACGGCCAATCTAATAAAATCATCGGCTCTTTTGTTGGTAATGATGAAAGTGAGATGACTTTCTCAGATACCATGGTCAGTTATCCCAGTTGGACTGTGGTACCTGAATATCAGATACCCTGACAACTGCAAAAACACATTTTGAACCCCAAATATTATTTCATTAAAATCAGGAATCTGTTGCAGATTTTGCAGAATTTGTTACAGAACAATTTGTAGAAGTGTCAATTATCAAGGAGATCTTGATATCCACCAGAATAGTTTTATTATTATCTTTCTATTTATTAGTATAATGTGGGGTTTATTAATATAATGTGTGTTCAGTGCAGGGTAGAGCAGAAGAGTAGCACTTGAACAAACTACTCAAAATTAATTGTGCTTTGAGACTGCTAGCTGATTGTCTAAATGATTTTGGAAATCAATGAGATAAAATGTGTGCAAACTCAACACCAATATGCAAGTAAGTAAGTATGGCAGCACTGACATGTCAAGGTCTAAACTGGCAGTGCTAATTTCCACTTTGTGACCCTTTGGCCAAGAGTTGCAATCCCATATTTATTATCTTTCCCGTATTTCTCCATTTGCCCATTTAGAGCTGGTTTAAATCTGTCTGAGATTACTGAGTAACATCACTGACCCCCATTCAAAACAAAATAAACTGGCAATACTAGGAATCAAACCTGTACCCCATGGGCAAAGGATTTATAACTGGGAGTGCTTTCCACTTAGCCAGGAACACCATTATGACCAGAGTAAAACAACTATTTCAAAAAAGAAAATATTGAAAAAAAGCCAAGATGGATTTACAGCCATTTTCACTAATCTTCTATACACACTATATTTTACAAAGCTCCAGCAGGGATTGCATTTACTTAAGATGCAAACTAGCATGGTGAATGCTTAGCTTTGAGATATTCTTGTCTTAAAATAATAATAAAAAAACAAATTTACATTTGCTATTTGTTTTCCAAACACTCAATTAAGCAAAACCATTTGCAACAGCAATACGCCCATGGTTAGGATCTATCTAAAATGCTTTACAACAGAAGGGGGTCTTGCAAAGCAAATACTCAGCTTTAATGCTGTTCTTTGTCATCTCTAAAAAAAATTAAACTGTATCAGATGTATTTTGATATAAGACACTTCTAAGACTTTTAGCCAATTCTGTTAAATAAGAGGCCAGGCATTTCTTCACAATTTATACAATGCGTAAAAGAGCACCAGGGGGTTAGATTAGAAAAAACTTTCAGGGATGGGTCTAAAGGCTAAAAGTATGTCCTGAGAAGGTCTGCTTACATGAAATACAAAGAAACTGGTTTCAGTTTCACAGCTTTCCTCAATCCCACTTTATAAGGTTTTAAAGATATGCAAATACACTTCCTGAATTAAAAAAAAAACCATTGATATGGCTGAAAATGCTACTCAAATAAAAGGAATTGCATTTTAAGAGCTAAAGCCAGTATAAAGAAAGTGATAATATAAAATTAAGGTAAAACTTGTTTTGTCAAAATTTCAATAGAATAGGTATAGACCTGTTGAGTAAGCAATTTTCTAAGACTTAGAAATCAGACAATAAAATCATTCCAAAATCATTTAGACAATCAGCTAGCAGTCTCAAAGCACAATTAATTTTGAGTAGTTTGTTCAAGTGCTACTCTTCTGGTCTACCCTGCACTGAACACACATTATATTAATAAACCCCAAATTATACTAATAAATAAAAAGATAATAATAAAACTATTCTGGTGGATATCAAGACCTCCTTGATAATTGACACTTCTACAAATTATTCTGTAACAAATTCTGCAAAATCTGCAACAAATTCCTGATTTTAATGAAATAATGTTTGGGGTTCAAAATGTGTTTTTGCAGTTGTCAGGGTATCTGATATTCAGGTACCAAAGTCCAACTGGGGTAACTGACCATGGTATCTGAGAAAGGGACTTCTTAATGATCAATTATTTTAAAATATCTACATTATACACAACAATAAACATTTGCTATAAAGGGAAAGTCAGCTAGGCCTGAAAAACTACTCAAAATTAATTGTGCTTTGAGACTGCTAGCTGATTGTCTAAATGATTTTGGAAATCAATGAGATAAAATGTGTGCAAACTCAACACCAATATGCAAGTAAGTAAGTATGGCAGCACTGACATGTCAAGGTCTAAACTGGCAGTGCTAATTTCCACTTTGTGACCCTTTGGCCAAGAGTTGCAATGAAGGGCTGGGGGCCAGAAATCCTGTGCTTTTGCACACCCTCCCTGCTTATCTTTCGCATATTTCTCCATTTGCCCATTTAGAGCTGGTTTAAATCTGTCTGAGATTACTGAGTAACATCACTGACCCCCATTCAAAACAAATAAACTGGCAATACCAGGAATCAAACCTGCTGTAAGGTCCAAACTTCTTTATGGTCAATCTAATAAAATCATCGGCTCTTTTGTTGGTAATGATGAAAGTGAGATGACTTTCTCAGATACCATGGTCAGTTACCCCAGTTGGACTGTGGTACCTGAATATCAGATACCCTGACAACTGCAAAAACACATTTTGAACCCCAAACATTATTTCATTAAAATCAGGAATTTGTTGCAGAATTTGTTACAGAACAATTTGTAGAAGTGTCAATTATCAAGGAGGTCTTGATATCCACCAGAATAGTTTTATTTTTATCTTTTTATTTATTAGTATAATGTGGGGTTTATTAATATAATGTGTGTTCAGTGCAGGGTAGACCAGAAGAGTAGCACTTGAACAAACTACTCAAAATTAATTGTGCTTTGAGACTGCACTTGAACAAACTGTTCATTGTCGATAACTGTTGTCCTTGTTAACAGCTAATGAAAATTAATACTCATACATGAATCGGCTTCATTAATTGCATAATTATAGGAGGGGTATGCAACCTCAAACTTGGCCTAAAAAGATTATAAGGAAATTTTGGTTCAGTCCTAGCAACCAGTCATACACAAATCCTCAATTTTGAGGCATGGAGCCCCAATGTATGGGCATGGTGCTCATAGTCTGGGGTACCATGCCTTGCAGCAAGGGCATGGTACCCCAGTCTGCCACGAATTCCTGATTTTTTATTATCCTATGCCAAAAGCTGGATATTATCTAGCTTTTGGCATAGCCTATGCTTAATGCTGGATACCCTATGCTAAACGTTGGATACTGTTCCCAACAAAATATTAATGATTTTACTGCAGCTCAGAAATCAACCAATCAGTACCTGTAGTGAGATAGGTCAGGGTTAGAGTAACAACAGGTATCCAGCATTTGGCATAGGGTGTCCAGCATTAGGCATAAGGGTATCCAAAAATCAGAGATTTGTGGTTGGCTGTGGTACCCCCATTAAAATCTGTTTGAAAGGTTAATTTCCATTTCAGATCCTGGTTCTAACTGACAATATGGAAACCCGCAACAACCTGGGACCTCTTTCGGAATGCACAAAGTTTCCTTGTAAGATCTTCAGGCCAAGTTTGAGGTCATATAAATTTGTGGTTGGATACCCCTCCAGTAGAACAATTCCTTTTAAGTAAATAACCTAAACCCCTACCCCAGCCAAAAGTGTACACGAGGGGCCTCCAACCTTAATTTATATAACCTTGAACTTAGCCTTAAAATCTTACGAGCAAATTTCTGTGCAGTTGTAAAGAGGTCTTAGGTTATGATCTTGACAGTTTAAAAGCTTTCCTTATGTCCTTTTTAGGGCAGAGTAAAGGGGCCATGTAAGTTCAAAATTGCATACTCCTCCTTATAGTTTTTTCAAAACACTAACCTGGTTCATTCAGCTGTTCTGAAATCTCAGCCCAAAGCAAGTCTCTTAGCTTTGTTTTCTTGTAGTCTTGGTGAGCAGTGTCATAAAGACAAGGTTTGTCCTGCACCAAACAGATTAAATCAGTAATTTTGGGATGATTCTTTACTGACATGTTATTTGTTTGTCGGCCAAGGGTGTGTTCAAGCTGACGGTTTTTCAGTAACTGCGCGGTAACTGCCCATTTCTAACTGCGGTAGAGCCAGTGGGAACGGCACAGTAAGCTGACTAGCAGTAGCGTCATTTTCGAATTAAATGCATGTGTTTAAATTTAAGGGACAGTTTAATGCTGATTAGTATAATTTTTTTATTCCTTCTGTTTCGAAGCATTTAGAGAGGTTCTAAGCCAACCATGGGCATTTGGCTGTCACAAATGATTTTGCTCAAATGAGCTGGTGAAAAATAAATAGATCATATACTTTTTCTCTTTTTTTATTATTTGAAGACTAGAATATCACATAACTAAGCATTCAAATAGCTTGATTGTATCTTAAGCATATACAATCCCTGATGGAGTTTTGTTGATACCTGTCTTAAATTGATTTGTCTAAATAAAATGGGCCTATAGCATTTACAGGATAGTAGTGGGAAAACTATAGCAAGTTTTGTTTTTCAATATTCTACTTTTTTTTAAATAATTATTGTTCTCTGGTCAAATTTGTGTTCCTTGCTAAGTGGTAGGCACTCTGGGCTGGAATGCTTTGTTAAAGGGGTACAGGTTTAATTCCTGGCATTGTCAGTTTATTTTGTCTGGATAAGGGTTGGTGATATGACTAACCTCAGCTAGAATTGCCCTAACTTTAAATGAGTACAGATGGAAATCTAGGGACAGTAAGAAGGAAGGGCATGCAAGAGCATAGGCTGGCTGGTCCCTAGCTTCCTATTGCACTATCTGGCTAAAGGACCACCAGGTCCTTTACTGGCCTACTGACTTAGCCATAGAAACTTTCTTTCAAACCCATTAAATATAAGTAAAAATGAAGAATACCAGTATGATGGTCCTTCTATTTCCCTGAAATGTGGATGTATGGACAAGAGTGTGGGTCATGAGAGATAGCTTGTGAATATAATTGGGGTGAATGTTCTGCAAGATTAAAAAAATTTATGACTGTTGCTCAGGTTGGCAACTGAACACAGAAGTATAATTTTGTTATTTGTTTTTCTTTATGACTATCGTGCTTATTTAATGTCCAGTATTTTAAAGTTAATCTTCTTTAATTTGTCTTTAATTGCCATGGCCCTAGGGCTTAAATACAATAAAACCTACTTATATCCATTGATTTTCTTTAAATAGATAGTAGCTCTATGTTTCCTAGCTTCAGTAAATTTAAATGTAATTGTGAGACCAGGGATTACAAAGTAGGTGAAAACTTGCAAATGCCTCTTGCCTCTGGTATCAATAAAAATTTGTAAGAAATGGATATCAATTTAAAGATTAAAAAAACTGTTAGAAAATAAAGAAGACAAATGAATAAACAAAAGTACCCCTTTGCAACCATTTAATGAATTGTCACAAATATAGGTCACCCTTAAGACTGAAATGAACAAAGCTTCAATTATGAATCCATTTTCCTTTAAACAGACTGAAGGGGCAAACCTCCAAGCTTTGACAAATTCAATCTCACTTTTGGGCATTCTCACCTTTCCTTTTCAAAAGAAACTTTCTTTGGATGTTTCCCATCCAACTAAAAACAACACGGACGGCATCAGGTACAAGTGACCTTCTACTTAGCCTACATACCAAAGGGAAAAGCATGCATTTCTATACTATAATTTACCTCCAACCTGCCTAATGTGCAAATATATAGCCAAAATTATGTAGTTCCAATGTATTCTGTCACCTGTTACCTTTTCCCCCATTCTTGCTTTGTTTACAGTTGCTTCAATTAACAGGGAGTTAAAGGTTGAGGGATAGATTGGCAGAATCAATGGGAAACATGTAACTTTTGCTATAAATATTTTTGAAGGTCATCAAAGATCAAGGCCCTCTAAAGCAAGAATGAGTAGAGATGTGTACTTTGAAATACCTTCCCAGGACATACTTTAGCCTGTAGACCCATCCCTGAAAGTTTCATTTTCCTAACCTAACCCATTTCAGTGATAGCAAGAAGTCAATCAACTAGAATTTTACTGGATAAAATTACCATCCTTTGGAATAGACTCTGAATAGTCTACCCTAGCCTACTTCTTCAATAGGATTAAAGACAGTCTCAGAATAATGATTTGGCAGCCCATAAATCCTCAACTTATCTGTAATACTTCACCTAGGCCTGTTTACAGAGCCTAAAAGGAGTTAATGCTTAAAATGCTACCATGTGGCAACTTAATGGAGCCTCAATGTTACCTGGAAGAAGTCAATCCTTAGAATGATTCCAAATGGCAATTTAAGGTAATAATTTTGCCTGGATATGCCAGAAAACATTGAATTAAATAATAAGTTTTTCATTGATTTAACCTACTTGCTAATATATAGCCTACTACTCAGGGTGTCCTTTAATGTTGATCCCAAAATATGGTGATTTACTAACCTGGCTCAGATCCCTCTTTCTTTTGCAAAATCACTGTCCCACCTTCTTCCAAGCAAATAACTTCATATTCCATTACTTCATTCTTGTCCATATTTATTTTTTGTTGAATGAGATTTTTATTGAAGAAGGTGAATTATGTACTTACTGCGCTAACCATTCTTTTGAGCACGGTAAGAAAATCACTTACTGCGGTTACTGCCGGCAGTAACTATTCTCGTTCCCAGTGGGTTGGGCAGTAACCATTTTCCCTCTAGGAACGGAAATAGTAACCATTCGGTTACTATAGTAAGTCCCAAAATCAACAAAACTGTAAATATTCTCGTTCTTCCTGCCTACAAATCAAGCAGAATTGGTCAAAAACGGTCTCGGTGAAAGGAATCCTTTCTGGTCGCTAGACTTTTTTTCTACCCGGATTCACGAACGGAACCCTTTCAAGTGGACCAGAATTCCTTTGTCCGCGACGGGAATTCCTCTCCGTGTAAACGAGGCATCACTCAAAGAAGATATATTGGCTGGGGGACCGGATAACTGCCGCATATGTTTATCACTTATAGATTTTAGTCCATCTTCAATTTGAAAGTGGTGCCTGCCTGCTTGCCTCCTTGAACGGAGCTTTCCACTCGAAAGCAGAAACATGGTTTGATGAAACGAAAGCTTGGCTGCACAACTTCAGATACTCCTCTCTGACATAGGCTATATAACTTCACTTCACTTCGTACACCATAGGCTCTAGCTCGTGGACAAGCAAAAACCATCATTTGTGGCCCCAGGCAAAAGTTCTGCGGAGCTTTCCAAAATATTATGTCATATTCATCAATCCAGCCTGAGGTCCACACTTTTCATAAAAACCGCACAGGTTAGACCCTTACCAGTTTCCGGGAATAAGCTGAGGTCGGCGGCATAGGAAAAAAAAAAAAAAAAAATCGGGACAAAACCAAAGTGCTGCTCTTGCAACGAAATGAACAAAAATTATTACTTCACAGCCTATTTTACATGTATCAATAAAATTAATACAAATGAACCAAATGGTAATATTTCCTCATTATAAAATACTATCGTTGTACTGCAAACACACAAAAATAAAAGGGTTTTGGTACAGTAAATGCAAACCATTTGAGTATACTTTTAGCAACATAAAAATAAAAAAATTAGGATTGTTGCTTGATTTTTTTTTCCTTTGATTTGGCATCACTTCTGCACAATGAGCTTTGTTCAATGACTGACTGTCGTTTTGGATCTAAATTAAATAAAAAAAACTAATTTTTTTAGCTGAAGGTAAGGAGCGACATTAAAACTTAAAACGAACAGAAATTACTCCGTATATAAAATGGTTTGTCCCCTCCGCAATGCCTCGCTCTTTACGCTAAAGCTTTTAATTGTTTTAAAAAGCAGAATTGTGGCAAAGAGTCAAGTTTTTAATTGTTTTAAAAAGTAGAAAGATGGCAAAGAATCAAACTTTAGCGTAAAGAGCGAGGGATTGCGGAGGGGACAAACCATTTTATATACGGAGTAATTTCTGTTCGTTTTAAGTTTTAATGTCGCTCCTTACTTTTAGCTAAAAAAATTAGTTTTTTTTATTTAATTTCTGAATGTTTTTGAATTAATGCATGTTTGGTTTTGGCTCTCCGCACATAAATTATTAAAATGAAATTTGTATATTAATTCTTTTTTTGGATAAATGGCTTTCTTTTAGTTTTGATCAGACGATTCTGAGAAATAAGGGTTGGAAAAGGAGGCCTAGTTGCCCTCCAATTTTTCGGTTGCTTAAAAAGGCAACTAGAACTTTTAATTTTTAACGAACGTTTTTATTAGTAAAAATTATACGTAACTTATAAATTAGCAACTTACGTAAAAAACTTTCATAATCTTATATTTTTATTATGTATACAAGGGGGTTTGTATCCTCGTTAATGCCTCACTCTTTACACTAAATCTTAAGTTTTGTCCTAATTCTTTAAGAATGACCCCTGAATCAGAAAGGCCGTAGAATAAATAGTTGAAATTACTAAAAATACTTTAGCATAAAGAGCGTGGTATTTATCTCCTCCTAAATACCTCGCTCTAAATGCTAAAGTATTTTTAGAACTCCTCATATGCGTTATAATCTCTGTTCGTTTTAAGTTTCAATGCTACTCCTTCCTTTCATTTGAAAAAACGTTTTCATGTTTATTTTTCATTGTTTTCTAATTGTAATGCTAGAAAATCATGCGCCCTTTTCCTTGAATTTTTCTTCCCCCATGACAGATTCCTCCAAGGAAAGATCCTCCAACATAGCCCCCTCCCCTCAGCCCCAGCCCCCAAACAAAATAAAATCCCCCTGAAAACGTCTGTACACTTCCCAATAACCATTACTATATGTAAACACTGGTCAAAGTTTGTAACTTGCAGCCCCTCCCCCAGGGATTGTGGGGGAGTAAATCATGCCCAAATACATAATTATTATGGTTCTCGACTATGTTGAACAAAATGGCAATCTCAAAATTTTGATCTGTTGACATTGGGAAAAAAATGAGCGTGGGAGGGGGCCTAGATGCCCTCCAATTTTTTTGGTCACCTAAAAAGGGCACTATAACTTTTCATTTGCGTTAGAATGAGCCCTCTTGCGACATTCTAGGACCACTTGATCGATACGATGATCCCTGGGAAAAAAAAACAACAAATAAACACGCACCCGTGATTTGTCTTCTGGCAAAAAATACAAAATTCCACATTTTTGTAGATAGAAGCTTGAAACTTCTACAGTAGGGTTCTCTGATACGCTGAATCTGATGGTGTGATTTTCGTTAAGATTATATGACTTTTAGGGGGTGTTTCCCCCTATTTTCTTAAATAAGGCAAATTTTCTCAGGCTCGTAACTTTTGATGGGTAAGATTAAACTTGATGAAACTTATATATTTAAAATCAGCATTAAAATGCGATTATTTTGGTGTAGCTATTGATAACAAAATTCAATTTTTTAGAGTTTTGGTTACTATTGAGCCGGATCGCTCCTTACTACAGTTCGTTACCACGAACTGTTTGAAAAGGACATTTTATGATTATTTTGTAGACAAGTTCAAAGTGAAGCAATCTTGATAAAATTAGGACAAAAGACTCGTTTTAGAATTTGTATCATAACTTGAAGTATTCCGCTCTATAGAGGAAAATAAACGGATTTCTGGAGTTTATATTATCATTTATTTGTTCTTCATTTGAAGTAATACTGCGAGAGACCAAGATGATACCTGATAAATTATCTATTATCTTTGTATGCTGTTTAATGACCTTGCACCTCTTAAAATAATATTTCTTTATGCCTAACTTTTTCAAATAATTTCAATTGTATTTTGAAAGTTATTGATATCACAGCTGGTTTAAGGTTATGAAAAGTGTTACAGATTAGTTTGTTTTTGTGAGATTACGTACTCACATTTGACTCCTAAATCAATATTCTTATTTTTATAATTTGCTTTTGTTTTTTCATCGCTGGCGTGGGAATTATGTGTCCAAGGGGCATGGGTTCAATCCCAGTTGTCACCAGTTATTTAGTTTGGGGCGGGGTCAGTGGCGTGACTCTGTAAGCTCAGCCAGAGTTGACCCAGCTTTAAATGGGAACCTGGAGAAATCTGGGGAAAGTAAGCAGGAAGGGTGTCTGAAAGCACAGGATGGTTGGGCCCCAACCCCCCATTGCGCTTTCTGGCTGAAGGGCCATGAAGCGGAGATCAGCACCGCCGGTTTGGACCTCAAGGGTCTAGTGTCGTCTTACTTACTTACTTACTTTATGCTTTTATTATCAACAAACATAAGAAAAATATCACCAGTTGGTATATTTGCACTAGTTTAGTCGATATATGTTAGATAGTCTACGAAGTAATAGTTTTTTAGTTTTTAGTTTCAACTTCGCGTTTTACTTCCCTCAGAAAAACTTTGCTTTTAAGTTAAGCTTTGTCAGTTTTTAATAAAAAAAAAAAATCATATAGAAGACACAAAACCATGATTAAAAAAAACGATACCGATACGCCCGATTACGATACTAGAGATACCAATAAGCCTGATATCACAACCAGTCCTTTCTCTAGGAAATATGAAGGGTAATTTTATCGCCAAAAGCATGTTTATTGGACCTTTGAACTATTTTGAACAATGTGGCCATCTCGAAATTTTTGTCGAACGAATTTGGGGTAGGGGAAAGAGCACAGAGGTGGGGGACTAGCTACCCTTCAATCTTTTAGGTCACTTGATCTGGGCACTAGCAATTTTAACTTATATCCGACCCTTTCGGGGTACCTGAATGACTAGGGACCTTCCAGTCAACTCTATCCCCACTTGAGGAGTGGCACCTCTTGAGGACTTGGCACCCAAGTAAACGACACAGCATTCGCAGGGGATTCTGATTAATGGATAATTTTCCTGGGCTTTGTCTGTTTTTATTGGCGTTTCCGATTGAAAAACTTTTCCCAGCTAGAATTGCCTTCCTGTCGTAACATAATATTAGCAAGCATGAATATATAATGAGTTGGAGGTAATAGGCATGAGACTGTCTGTGCAGGTTTTCGACTCTTGTCTATAGAAGAGCATCGCCACGAGCCTTAAACCATTTTGTGACCAAGATGGGCCAAGGATTGCACAAAGTTTCCATATTTACTGAAGGTCCCAGGATTTTATTGTTGTCCGGGTCAAAGCCGGCTTAAGCCCTTCGGTATATACTCGAGAAGACCACTCTCTCTCTCTCTCTCTCTCTCTCTCTCTCTCTCTCTCTCTCTCTCTCTCTCTCTCTCTCTCTCTCTCTCTCTCTCTCTCTCTCTCTCTCTCTCTCTCTCTCTCTCTCTCTCTCTCTCTCTCTCTCTCTCTACATATCAACCCACAGATTATTTATAATAGAGTCAAAGTAGGAGAACAAAAAGCATAGAAAATGCTGAAATTACTAAAAATACTTTAGTGTTAAGAGCGAGGTATTGCGGAGGAGACGAGTCCCCTTGTAAATGGAATAATGTCTGATCATTTTAGGTTTTAATGCTGCTCATTACTTCCAGCTGAAAAAAAAATTGGTTTATTTTCTCGTCGTTTTCTTAAATAATGTTAGAAAATCCTGGCCCCTTCATGGAAATTCTTTTTCCTCGTGATGTATTCCTCTTTGGAAAGATCATGCCAAGTAACTCCCTCCCCTAACCAGCCTCAGCTCCCCTCAACGCGAAAAATTCCCCTTGAAAACGTCTCTACACTTCCCAATAACCATTGCTATATGTAAACAAAAGTCAAAATTTGTAACTTGCATTACCTCCCCCAGGGACTATGGAGAATTCAGTAGTCCCGAAAAGCATAATTATTAGGTTTTACGACTATACTGAACAAAATGACTATCTAAAAATTTTTGTCCGTTGACTTTGGGAAAAAATTGAACGAGTTGCCCCCCAGGTTTTTGGTCACTTAAAATGGGCACTAGAGCTTTTAATTTCTGTTAGAATGAGCCTTCTTGAGATATTCTAGAAACATTAGGTCGATGGTAGCTGTCTGCTCTGTAGCTCCATACTCTTTACTGTGAAGTTTGGCTTTTTCCGAATATTTAAGAAATACCTAACAATACTGTTTATTCTTCCTGAAACTTCAGATAAGTGTTGAAAGAGGTAGGGAGGGGGCAAGAATTACTTAAAATGTTTCTCTATGCAGCTAAAATGTTACAGTCCCACATCTAAAAGCCCATAGGCGGAAAAGAAAGGCAGGTTATCATCAGCCACGCCAGGAATTTTCTTCGGTGTAGTAAATACTGGTAGGAACTTAGTTTTCAGCAATTCTAAATGATAATATTTCTCTTCCCTATTTAAACAAATGATTGTAATGTATTTATCGATAAGAAAATCTTATTGTTAAGTTTGTGATGACTTCAGTTATGCAGAAGACCAAAAGTCTCACAGATTATCCGTCAAGAAAACAGAAATACTACTCTTTATCCAACCAAAATTCTTTATTAGCGATATTAAAAATGACTTTTCACCAAAATTACTATTCATCGCCAATTTATTAAGTAAATTCAAATTTTACCCAAAATTGAAATTGAAAATTTGACGTAGGACAGTACTAATCAACGTACAATTATTGATTTCCACATTTTAAAAGTAAGTAACCAAAAATTTTAGGGACCAAAAATTTTAGAGAGATAACCACTTTCAAATTGAAGATGGACTAAAATCTATAAGTGTTAAACATATGCGGCAGTTATCCGGTCCCCCAGCCAATATATCTTCTTTGAGTGATAAATAGAAAAATTTACAGAAGCAAAAAAGCGGCATTTTCCCACGGGTCGGAAAGTTGCAATCTATAGATTCTACCCATTTCTCTTCGTGATTTCAGCTGAGTTCATCATTCGGTTTTTTGGACTTGGGATTGCGGTAGAGAAATGGTATCGGATGTGCCTAATAAAATTTAAAAGTTCTCTCACTGATAAATAAATTTGAGCTTAGCTTTTGCTCCTTTCTAAGCAGTGACGCTAGAAAGTTGGCCAATGGCAAACAAAAAATCAATTTTTGAACTAAGACAGATAGAATTTTTTTCGACAGCAATTGATAGCTCTTGATGAGCTGATCAAAGTATATGACATCCATTTCCTGGTAAAAAAATTCCTTCATGACGTATACCAGTTTGAAAGTTTCAAGGGGTTGACAACTTCAGTAGTAAGGTACACACTGAAACGAAATCTAGGCCGATACAAATTGTGAGCCACACAAATAGAGGACTTGCAAGGAACAGTCGGCTGTTAGGTAATAATCACCTTCGGAAATGAGGGGTTAGCAACTTTTCTAGTTGGTGTATCTATTATTTGTTTCCACTGTATTTGATGGTAAAATCAATTTGGTTCCAGTGGTAAGACATGCAGGGGACTTGTAATTAATAATCTGCTGTTAGGGTTCAGTCAGTTTCAGTGATGAGGGGTTTGCAACTATTCTAGTTGGTGTACCCATTTATTTGTTTCCGGAGAACTTGATGCCTATACCGGGAGAGGGACTTATAAGTAAGAATCGGTTCACTTTGGGCAAGAAACGACTGTTAGCTCATAATCATCTTCGGCAATGAGGGGTTTGCCACTTTTACTAGTTGTTGTACCTATTATTTGTTTCCGGTGTATTTGATGGTTAAACCAATTTGGTTCCAGTGGTAAGACACGTAGAAATAATAAACTTTTAAACCATTTTAAGAAATAATCCGCTGTTTGGCTAAAATCATCTTCAGCGATAAGGGGTTTGCAACTTTTGCTAGTTGATGTACTAATTTATTTGTTTCCGTTGAACTTGATGTCTATCATGGGAGAGGGACTTGTAAGTAAGAACCTGTTCACTTTGGGCTCGAAATTTGTGCAAGTTGGTGCACATTGTAGTCTATTTCTTTAAATCTGACAGAATTAAGCGTTTACGCAACGAATACAAACAAAAACAATGACGTAGATTCGTAAAAATTAGGGGCACCAATGGTATTTTAATCCTGAAATGCTACGTATAGCTTTATAATACCAACTAGATTATATAAGATATTGTTCCAAGTTTTCATCCGTCTCGGTGTCTACGATTGAAAAAGAGTTGTTCAACCTGCTGCAAAGTCAATTTAGTTCCTTCTTTCGATATCATTTTGTAGTTGTTGTTTTTTCAACGCTGAGGAATAGCCTTTGGTCATGTGATAACTGATTGCGCTCTTGTTTGAACATACCGTTTTAAAAGCTTCGATAGGCTGAGAACTTCATCATTTAACCGATAGTGAAGAAACAAGCACAAACGAGAATGTAAGACAATGAGATAGTTTCGTAATAATTAATAGAATGTCATCTAAGGTATTTTGATCCTGAAAAGTTAGGGATAGCCTTATAATACCAACTAGATTGTATAAGATAATGTCACGAGTTTTCATTCGTCACGATGTCTACGATTGAAAATGATAAAGTTCAACTGGCTGCAAAATCCCTTCTAAATTTAGTCCCTAAAATAGTAAATCCTAAAAATTTAGTCCCTTCTTTCGATACTATTTTGTTGCTGTTTTTTCAACGCTGAGGAATAGCCTTTGATGATGTGATTACTGATCGATAGCGAAGAAACCCAACCAAAGTGTTGCTCTCGCAACACTTTAGTCGGCGAAACCGGAAAAAGGTTGCTGCAAAACTTCACGTTGCCCGGGCAACGTAGGTCTTGTTTTAAGTTTCAACTTCACTCAGAAAAACTTCATTTTTTTAAGTTAATCATAAGTTAAGATCTATGTAACAACTGAACAACAAGTTTTCCTTTAAGTATATAAAAGAGCATGAGAAAGCACCCACGAGAGTTTAGCTATTCAGTAGCTTCAAAAGGAGACGGCAAGTTATCCTGTACACACCGAATCAATGGCTCATCCTCTCCATAAGACCCTACCGACTTTAACCATTGAAACTCTACGTCTGGCTGGCCGAAAAGTTTTGGCCAGTCAGTCTATCTTTAAACACTGAGCTTATTAATAGTGGAACCGTAAAAGATTACCAGAAGGAATTAGAAAGGAAAATCACAATAACCATTACTATATGTAAGCACAGGTCAAAGTTTGTAACTTGTTGCCCCTCCCACGGGGACTGTGGGGGAGTAATTCGTCCCCAAAGACATAGTTATAAGGTTTTTCGACTACACTGAATAAAATGGCTATCTCAGAATTTTGATCCGTTGACTTTGGGAAAATAATTAGCGTGGGAGGGGGCCTAGGTGCCCTCCAATTTTTTTGGTCACTTAAAAAGGGCACTAGAACTTTTCATGTCCGTTAGAATGAGCCCTCTTGCAACACTCTAGGACAACTGTGTCGATACGATCACCCCTGGGAAAAAACAACAACAAAAAAACAAAAAAACAAATAAACACGCATCCGTGATCTGCCTTGTGGCAAAAAATGCAAAATTCCACATTTTTTTATATAGGAGCTCGAAACTTCTACAGTTGGGTTCTCTGATACGTTGAATCTGATGGTGTGATTTTCGTTAAGATTCTATGACTTTTAGGGGGTGTTTCCTCCTATTTTCTAAAATAACGCAAATTTTCTCAGGCTCGTAACTTTTGATGGGTAAGACTAAACTTGATGAAACTTATATATTTAAAACCAGCATTAAAATGCAATTCTTTTGATGTAGCTATTGGTATCAAAATTCCATTTTTTTAGAGTTTTGGTTACTATTGAGCCGGGTCGCTCCTTACTACAATTTCGTTACCACGAACTGTTTGAAAACTATGATAACAACTTCAATAATATTCATACGAACTTGTAAATGTTTTTAAGCCGAACTATTCGTTTATGTTGATTTTACTCAGAATCGACAGTTTATGTTGATTTTACTAAAAATCAGAATAATTATATTAGTTTATGTTTTTACCCTCTGTTTATTTGGCTGCAATCGATTTGGAGTTACAAAACCCTCAAGTTGAGAATGGGTTGTTTAATTTATGTTTCAGTGTTTTAACTACTAAGAGTTGTGTCTTGCGTACGATACTGCCGGTAAACATGCCGTACGTTGTTCAATTCAAGCCGTATGTTGTCCTATTCAAGAGATTGAATATTTTTTTTGAATAATGGGGGAAAAGTGCAATAAAAGACGATTTGGTTCGATTAATGCGCAAAAGTACAGGGAAAAATTAAAACAAATGTACGTGAAACATGGAAGACCAAAACTTCCAAAGTATTTGCTTGACTTAGAAGAAGTCTTTGTGCAAGAGGGAACTATTATAGAAGACTAAAAGACTAAGAAGAATATGAAGACTATAGAAGAGACTAAAAACAATTGTAGCTGGCCAAAATCTGAAATCGTGAACAATTTGCAATGGATTCTAGGGCACCGGCAGAAAATTTTCCAGAGGGGGGACGAAACCAAAATATCAGTGAT